>NW_021604615.1:12368627-12396333 GCF_004785775.1 Grammomys surdaster | reverse complement strand
CAGGTAGACCTTTTACTGCTTATTCAAGGCCTATTCTGGGATGTTGTAGACTGAAATTTAAGTGCATTATGGAAACTCACAAACTTTAAAATCAAACACTATGTTTTTATAACACATTTCAATGGCCACAAAATACATAGGACTAAAGTAATATACTCAAAAAATTTGATATTATTTGAACCTCTAACATTTTTAGAGAGCGTATGGGATAGCCGTGATGATGAACCATGGAGGAAACATCAGAGTGTCAAGCTGTTGATGATGTTGACGAGTGTCAATGCTTTGATGATTGTCTCTGTTTCACAGACTGTCTCTGTTTGTCCCTGTCAGAATTTTCCTAGTCTATTCCATCAAGATCGGAAGGCCTGCCCTGCAAACTCATGCCATTGTAGGCCCAAGTACAGTTAGTGTTATGCTTCAAAAATTATCACTATTGGTCAAGGCCCCAGAGTTTGGGGACAATAGAAACAACAAGCTTAAAAATGTGGCTATTGGTACTGGTGGTGCAGTATTTGGAAAAGTGGGGTTGATTCTGAGTCATGAGGTATTCAACTTCACGACTTATGAAAGATCGGAAAGGTCACCGTCACCAAAGTTGATTTTGAAAGGAAAAGTTGACAAATCTCAAATTGAGAAGGGTAATTAAATAATCACTGAGTAGTGACGTTACATCTGGTGAGAGGCTTAGCAATCAACTAGCTAAAGTTTCAGATGGAGTAGTTCTGACAGCTGGAGAAAGAAGTGCTGTTGAGGTGAAAGAAGGAAGACAGAGTTACAGAAGGCCTCATGCTACAAGAACAACTTGAAGATGTTCTTTTAGGACTGGCTGCACTCTGCTTTGCTGTATCCTGCATTGGACTCATTAAAGCCTTTAAAGGAAGATGAAAAAATTGGTTTAGAAATTATTCAAGGAGCACTCACCTTTCTTGCTGTGACTATTGGTAAGAATCCAGGTGTTGAAGGATCTTTGGCAGTTGAGAAAATTTTGCAAAGTTCCTCAGATATTGATTATTGTACCATGTTCAGAGATTGCGTGAGCACTGTAGAAAGGGAATCATTGATTCAACAAATGTTGTAAAAACTGCTTTACAGACTGCTGCTAGGGTGGGCTCTCTGCTAATTACAGCAGAAGCCATAGAGACAGAAATTCCCAAGGTGGAGAGGGACCCTGGTATGGGCACAATGAGTGGAAGAGGAGGCAGCATGTTCTAATTTGTAGAACAATGCTTTGTCTTTATCAGTTACCTGTTCAGGAAGATCAAGGTAAATCCTTTATCAAAACTTCAGAGAAGCCATTTGAAAAATGGCTGAAGAAAAGGCTGAGTAATTAATATATTTGTCTGTTTCTAGTTTCAGATGACAATATGTAATGATTTACTGCCATCATTGTCCATTGGTGGGCTGTTGTTATAGTTTGAATATTGTACACAGTGACATAAAAGCACTGCTGACTTGATATCCTTTAGGTACATACTCTAGCTGAACCATATGGTAAACCTATATTTAGTTTTTCTTCAGTCATGGCTGTTTTAATGTCCATTACCACCACTGGTATATGGTTGTATTTTATTTTCCATATTCTTACCAACAATTTTTATAATTGTTCCTTTATGGGAACATGCTGGAATCTCATAGTTTTGATTTACCTTCCTCAGATAGCTAACAATGTTGAATTTTTAATTTGTGGATCATTTTTATTTCTTTAAAAATCTACAATTTGAACAGTTTTAAATGTTCTTTTTGAGGTGTTATGCATTTAAGAAGTAGAAAGAACATCATTTTATAATAAAGAAATGAAAGTAATTTAAGGTGGCATCAGAAACCTTTTTTAATTTTTTTGAATCAAAATACAATTTCATATTTCTCCTCTATCTTTTCCTCCATATGAACCCTCTAATGCCCCCTACTTACTCTCTCTCATATTCATGGCCTTTTTTCTATAATTGCTACTTTAGATGCACACATGCATACACACACACACACACACACACACGCACACACACACACACACACACCTAATGATATACCTGATGAGTCCACTTAGTGTTGCTTGCATATAAATATGATTTTAGGAGTGACCACTTTACTCGGAATAACAATTTGCTGGCTCATCTCTAGAGAAAACTAATTCTCTTTCAGCATTCTTTAATTGCACATAGTTCTTTGTTTAAGAGTGAGTCCCCATGAGATTTCCTCTTTCTATGTTAGTGTTGTTGTACTTGTTGTACTATAGATGTTGTGCTTGTTGAAATCTTGTTTAGGGAGCAATGTAATTGAAGTGTGATAGGTGTGATAGTGTGATAGGTGTAATCTCTGTGATTTCTAGGAGCCACAATCATACAACAGACTTTCTGGTTCTCTGACTATTAGAATCTTTCCATACCTCTTCGGCATTAATCCCTGAGCCTTAGGTACAAGAGTTATGTTCCACACGTATTAATTGGGACTGAGCACTCAATGATCAGTTTTTCCCTTATTTGACCATTCGTGGCTTTACCTCTTGTTGGTTTCAAACAAAGTTTCTTTGGTGTCAGTGAGAACAACACTTATCTGTGAGTCTAAGGATAAGTATCTAAAATGTCATTACTAATTATGCTGGTTTAGTAAAGGAGTAGGTTCTTTAGTAGTGGGTTCTCCTCTTCGATTCATGATCTCCTTTGTCCTAGGTAACTGGGTAAGTTTCTACCAAGTATGATCCACCTACCACTATTGAACATGTCTTAATTCTAATTAGACATCTGTTCATTACCACCAAGATTAGTGCCATTATTGCACCTTTAGACCAGAAAACTTTTTTTGTTGAAAGTAACAAAAGTAAACACATCTTTGTCACCTAAGCCTTTGGTTACTTTTAAAGTTTCTCTTGAACTTTTAGTATATTCTGCGTGTTAACACTCTGTCATGAATAGCTGAACATATTTACCTTTTCTGTGATTGTCTCTTTACTGTTGACAATTTCCTTTCCTCCTTACATTTTTTACAAGTACTCTCTCACACAAATACCCGGGTAGCTTTAGAGCATAGTTAAATTGTTCCCCAAATCAGCATGGGACAGCATGCCAGGAGCCATCTAGGAGAAGCTAAAAAAATAGCAGGTGATCTTCCAGAGATGGTTCCACCATGGATTAAAATCTATGACATGTTTGCTCATTTAAGCGAGGCTGGGGAGAATTTCATTTTTAGGGAAGATTCCTGCTATGCATATGCTTTTCTTGGTGTTATTAAACATATTTAGCAACTAGTAGATGTTAGCCCACCCTTTTGAACAGATTTCTATGGAACAATAAAGATGTACTTTTTTTTTTAGTGATGCTATATAGACAAATTATTTCTTTATTATTAATGATGATTATATTAAGATTCCTAAAATTATATTAGTAATTATTGAGCTCTTTTCTAATAGAACTGCTATTAATGTCCTTTCTGATGTCAAAAGTGCATTGAGAACTCTGCCAGTCTTCAAGTATCATGAGTTAATTTCTACTGAGATAGTTAGCAGACTTCTGCAACTTAAGAACACATTCCCAAAGGTTATAAAACCTAAACTAAACTAAACTAAACTAAACTAAACTAAACTAAACTAAACTAAACTAAACTAAAGGTCACAAAAAGGAAACTTAGGATTTACTATAGGTGCAAGGACATAAGATAAAATATTGACTGGGTTTATCTATACAAAACTTCACTAATAAATTAGTCACAAAAGTTACATTTTTTAACTCTCCATGAACATGTAGGACTGATAATACATGATGAATATTTAGCCAGATAATTTCTCTTAGTGGATATGCATGTAAACATTTTGTATTGTAAACTTATAATTCAATTTAATAAAGGTTTGTTTAATAAAAGGAATCTTGGAAAAAGCATGTGATCTATTCTCCTAGAAAAGGGACAGAAGACTAGGAAAGAGCACATTGGAGTATATAACATTGGAAGGAACTGGGAGTAAGGCACTGGGACCAACAGCATTGTTACATCAGAACAGGAGGAGAGAAAGATAGAAAGAGAATGCAGAATAGAAAAACTTAGAAATCATAAAGCAACTTAAAAAAAATTAAGAGATCAATATGCAGAATGAAGAGGAAAAGAGGTAAAAAGAAGAACCTGCAGAGAGAGCAGAACGAGCAGGCAGACTTCTCCTTACCAGGGAACAGAACAGGTCTATTCTTAATAGCAAGTCAGGTTTAGTCTTACTAAAGAGGAAAAAACTTTCTTCTTACAGACTTGGTTTTAATTCATTTAGCAATAAAAGATTAGAAGCTTTTTCTTTATATATGCAATAAAGATTGGAGCTTATTTTTCATCCACAATGAGTGAGTTCTTTCTGCATTGGTGCTTGGTCATTTGCTCTATAAACATATGTAAGTATGGATGTGTGTGTGCTTGTATGTAGTTATGAGATAAATATGTAAGTAGGGCCCAACTGTTTGGATTGGAGATTTATGAATGCGTGTGCATGAATCTGTATATGAATTTATGTGAGTTTAATCCATATTTGCTTGTGTAAAGGTTTTTCCTTCTTTGAGCATGATTATCTTCTCCTGGTTCAATAGAAGTTTATTTCTCTAAACTTCCTCCTAGCCTGACAAGTGAGAGGCATTTTGACAAGAAGGAAAAGACTCCAGCCTTTGTTTAATCCCCTGCTGTTTTATGATGACTTGCTAATTTCTAGAGACTGCAGTTTCTGGCCCAAAAGGAACTCAGGCAGGTCAGCTACAGTAGTAAAATGATTTAGACTTAAGGTAGATAAACAGTTTATTATTATACAGCAACCTGAAGTATCTGGTAAGACCAAGTTTTACCCCTGCCAATGCTCTTCCCTTCTGCTGCCTCAAACAGAACCAACAAGAAGGAAGAACAGCAGGGGATGCCCCCACTCCCCAGCCAGATGTTTCCAGGAGAAAGTAAGTTCAATGTGGGTTGATATTGGGAGGGTTGATAGGCATTCTCTCAGCAACAACAACCAAGAGCTTGAAGCTTTCAAGCCAAGCAGAAAACCCTGAGTTTACAGAGACCATCCTTGCATTTGGTTGCCTTTTAGCTCAGAATCTCTGCTCATGGCTTATAGAAACCTGCTTTCCCTGCATGTAGGATCCTCCAAAATCTGTCCTCTGAGGCACGCTACTCTCTAGCACCCCAGCCTCCTTGGTGATGCAACTCCCCATTGATTTCTTCTGCTTTAAAGAGCCCACTTGCAACTTATGCTTTGGAACATTGTTTATTAAGAAAAGTGACAATCTGGACCCCAGAGTTTCTTTAGCAGGGGAAAGGAACAATCTCACAGCTGCCTGTGCTGTGTCCTGTAAGCAAATGTGGATATATTTTGAATAGAGATTACTGAGGAAGACCCAGCAGAAAGATTTAACAAAAAGATACACTAAGAGATATGATTTGTCTATTTAAGGCTGTTGTTTTAAGCCTAGTGGTTTCACCCAAAAATAATAAAAGTAGGGTAAGAAAAAAGTGGAAATGTAATTTGTTTTGATGTTCTTTCCACAATGTCAGCAAAAGTCAATTGGCTAAACCAGATCAAGTAGAAGCTTGACCTCCAAGCTGTTTGCTTCCAAGTCTGCTTCAGATTCTTGGTCACTTGACTTGTTGTCATCATAAAGGCCCACCTTCTCTATGCTACCATTGTCCACTCTGCTGCCTTGGGCTGAGGTTTAGAGGATAACCCTGAAAGACTCATCTAAGTAAACCAGTTTGTTTTAGTTTCAGGGTATGTAAATTTGTCAATGCTGACTATAGTTCACTTGAAAGAATGACAGTGAGGAAGACCACCAGCCATGGTGCATTTGAGCAAGCCCTGTAATTTACCCACAGCTAAGAGAATGCATCAGAGAACCAACTATAGGGATATCTCTGTTCATATTATAGATGGAGAGACTCAGGTGGCTTTCTAATGGAAAGTGAGCATATTTGACTAGAATAGTCTTCAGTGATGAGTGACTGAGGAATTCTGTGAACCCGAACTGAAATGTCCAATATCAAAGGCTGATAGAAACACTACAGAGGGTGCTCCATGGCCTTCTTGACAATTACCCTTGTGCCTAACACAAGGGCCAGGCTTGGACTTCATATGCAGAGAAGAAGATAGCAGTGTTATATCAACATGGAAAACCAATCCTCAAGATGTACGGACTTCCCTCAGGCAATCTCAGACACTGGCAATTATGCTACATGGAACATAACAGTGCTCTGGAGTAAAGGAAGGTGAACAAAATTAATAACCCAGTGGATTTGATTGCTATCTTTACATGTTGCTTTCAATGGGAAAGGGGAAAAATGTACAGAACAAAGCTGTTTACAACATGTATATATATTCTGGTGGTGTTAAGGAAAAAAAGCTATGTCCTCTATACCCCTTATGCAGAATGTGTATTCGTTATCGAAGATGTGGTCACATGAAACCTTATACAACTGCCATGCAGACACAACTGTGTTTACATTTTTGAATTCTTGTTTTCTTTACATTCATTTTTCTTTGTGCTACAGATTCTGACATACAATTTGCTCTTTCCTTTAAAAAATCATTTGACAGTTTTAGTTCAATGACTTTTAGAACAACATAATTTTAAGTTAATCTAAGAGTTTAAATGACTTGTTAAATTAACAGTATAATAAAAAGAATCCCAGTCTGCAAAAGCATTATTTTTTAATGAAGAATTTACTACTGGATAGTTAATTTTCTGTAGAACTTAAAAAGCTGCCACATTGTACATTATACATGCCAATTATTACCATTAGATTCTTAGAGGTGAAACTCAGTTCATAGGATTTTATTACCAAATTTTTTAAATGACTCTCAAATTTTGATTCCTATCAACAACATGTAAATCTTTCCCTTATTTCATATCTGTTTGAGTAGTGAACATTAACCAAAATACTTGCCATGTTTATAGAGGAAAATACAAGTCATATTTTACTTGATCAGTGATTCTTTTAAGAGTTATTAAAGCTAACTCAAATTTACTGTTTCCCTAGTTTCTGAAAGAAAAGGTGCCAGGTTTAAAACTATCCTCACTCAGCAATGACTCACAGTTCATGAATTAGGGAGGTGATAGGTGTTAGCGTGTAGCTCTGTGTTTGTGTCTCAGCTCCCTGGATTCTCTGCCTCCCCATTTCTTGGGCCATTGATAGGACCTGGGAATCTCTTAATTACATCTACTGTGGGAAGGCTTATTGAGTATGATCTCTTTGTTTAATAGCCTTTGTTAGGATTTTCTTGCAGAGTGCTGTCTGAACCTAGGAGAACAATAGCACTCAACAGGGAAGCTTCTAAACATCAGCTGAGTTTCTGAAAAGTGCCCTCCTCTTGTAAAGTCTCAAAACCAATCAGTGTGAGCCATGGCCGATTCTCAGGCACTAGGCTCATCCCCTGTACTGCTTCTGTCTGTATAGGAAAGAGGGTGGGTCAGGCTCTTGTGGCTACACCAGTTCACTAAACAGCAGAGAAATGATTGGCATCAGATCAGGGGAGGCAATGCCTCTATTGTTAGAGCCCTGCAAAGCTCCCTCAGACACCCATGGAACTGCAACTCTGGGTTCCTGAAAATATTCTGTCATGTTTGTCTACCCTACTGAGTTCTAAGCAAGTGTCTCTGTTAAGTTTCCATGCTGGGAGATTTTGTTTCTGTAACCCTGTCTGTTCTTCCATGGATTTGGCATCTTTGTAGCACCACACTCCCCTGGATTAACCAAAGGGTTTCCCTGTAGAACTGTTGAATGGCCCAGCTCAGTCTTCCCCGGAGCATGGCTTGGAAGTCATCTTGTTGGATGTCCAAGGACTCAGGACTATACTCATATTAATTTAGTCAGGAACTTTACCATTCTGAGCCCTACAAGAAAATCTAATACCTAAGAAAGTTGAAGAGCCATTGCTGTCATTCAATATCACATTAAATCTGTGGGAAACAGAGTAGTGTTACAGATCTCAGAGCTCCTGAGAAGCGCATGACTCCTTAGACAGCATCCATGAACATCATGTTCATAGATCCTTTAATAGTGTTAATGTGTTTTGTTAGTTATCTAGTCCTTGACAATTTAATACATGTATAAAATGCAATTTTCTCATATCCACCCTCCTCCTCTCCCTGAAACTTTTCCTACAGCCTCTCCCATCTCTCTCCCAATTACATATCATTTTTCTTTACCATCTTTGAGTTATTTTAGTGAGTCCCACATAGGAACATATGTAGGGCCTTCCACTGGACTGTGAGCATAGTGTGAGAGACCACGTCCATATCGAAACCCAGCCACCTCATCCCAGCAGTCAACAAGTGCCAATAACTCTTCATATAGGGGGTGAGATCCCATGAGTTCCTTCTCCATCCATGCCGAAATATTGACTGGCCTGATCTTATGCAGTCTGCTACAGCTGCTGTGAGCTTATAAGTTTCATGGCCCAGTTGTGTCTAGAAGATAGTTTCATCCCAGACCTCTCCAATATGTGGCTTTTAAAACTATTCTTCCCTCTCTTCAATGTTGTTCCCTGAGCTCTGGGGTGAAAGGTGATACAGATGTCCCATTTGTGACTCAGAACTCTGCAATTGCTTTATTCTTTGCACTGTGACTAGTTGTGAGTCTCTGTGATACCCAGCATTCCCTGTCAGGAGAAGCTTCTCTGACGGGTGAGCCCTGCACTAATTTATGAGTATGAACTGATGTGTTTAGAAGGCAGCTTCTACGTCATGTCCATTTAGCAAACCAAGAGTATAGTCTTTTAAATCACACATCACTTTCTGTTTTGTTTGGACCAATAGGAAAATAATCGGTACATAACTTCTTCAGATTGAGAATTAAAAGAAAACCCACTTCTATAGGAAGTACAGTTATCAATAAAGTTCCTTCAGAGTCAGCCTAAATTTTCATTATTGAAAAAAGTTATTCCTTTCCTAGACAAATGTGATTGATATTAATCCCCTTATCACATCTCCAAAGGGGCGTCAGCAGTGTCCCCATCTGGGAAGAGGAGTCAGCAGTGTTCCCATCAGGAAGGGGAGTCAGCAATGTTCCCATCTCGGAGGGAGAATTAGCAGTGACCTCCTTAGAAGATAACCTTGACTCTCTTGAGCAGTTGCCAGTCAGCTTGTATTCACTACCAGCAACAATGGAACTGTCTTTTCACTTTCAGCTAACTATGTAGTAATGGAAGTTGACTTTCTGTTGCTAGTTTTTCATGTTTTCCAAAGCATTAATTTGTAATTAACTTTTGGACACGTTTTCAAGTGTGTGATTTTGTTTATTGTTCATAACAAGCTGTACATAAGATCTTTTTAAGCTTGTGCTGCACTAATTTAAAATACTTCAGTAAGCTAGGTTCAAAGAGACTCACAGACTGGTAGTAACCTTTTGTCAGTTACAATGTATTTATAGAACATGTTTTTCTAACCAAGTAACAAACTCTACCTAGTTATCTCTTCCTAAATTTTCTCCATCTATATTTTCAGTGAATTAAAATATCAATAGGTTAGCATGTGTTGAGAAATATAAATACAGTGCAAAGCATATCCATCAACAAGTTATAGAGAGAGATAGAAAGAGACAAACTAACAGATGACAGAGAGGAGGTATGTAGACTGTGTATGACAGATTAGATAAGTAGAATTTTGATAGATACTCACAATTTCTCAATACCTGTTAAGCAGAGCACACTTACTGTGTATCTGTTGAGACATGTAAATAGCTTAACTCAGTTGCTAGGTTTGCATTTCTAGATTCCAATGACCATGTCAGATAAAGTTGATCTGGTTGACTTAATCCACTGGGGCTTAGTCACTTTACCAACTGGCAAAAATTGTTAGTGCTATTTACATAAGCCCTAAGCTTGTAACAAGTCTGCTCATAGGAGTCTTGGTTTGGCTCTTCAGCAACACTACAGTCATAGAGTCTCCTGTTCACATTTCTTCATGCGACACTTTTAGTTGAAACTTATAATATTAACATGAATATTAACATGAAGAAGGATATACCACAATTTTCTCAATCCTGATCAGAATCAATTCCATACTCAGAATTTCTTTGATTCTATTGTTCTCTTCATGCATCTACTTAATGTATCACAATTTAGTGTAGTTTGGAATTGAATAGGGTGGGACCTTTGAGCTAGAGTGTCTTCTTAGCTTTCAATCATAAGATCCTGGCCAATCACAAACTGTCTTTATAGATACAATAGGGCTATTCTAAGGGTCTTGTGGGCTTTTGTAAGCACATAGTTCTTCTGTTATGTAGATATAACCTTGGGTGTTGAGCCTTGCCACAGGAAGGATTCATGGTCCATCTGTATCCTCTGCCATTAAGGATCATATATTGCTTTGTCACCCTCGAAAAGGCCATAACAATTTCTTTTTTACTACAATGAATATTATTTAATTTTGGGGAGAGCATTTTGGAACAGATTTTCTAGTAAATCTGTCAGACTGTCTTGGGCAGGGTTGGGGTTTAGAGTTTTCCCTGCAAAGAACACTAAGGCAACTTTTACCCAGATGCTTACATCATTTACATTTCCCCTAGAAGGCAGGAGAGCCTTCATTATATTCCATACAATCCCTTTCTTTTGGAGACCATTTTCATACTATGCCTTCCAGACCCCAGTGGAAGGTAAGAGCTCAGCATGGAGACTATGCATGAGTTCTGATTTATGCAGCGTGGCAGTGCTCTCTACAAAGCAGCTCCATCCATCCATCCCAGTGTCTGCTTTCACGCATGGCAGGAAGCTCCACTTCCAGTCCTGACAAGTCCATTTCAAACAGCTCAAACTGTGATGAAGAGAAGCTATTAAGGGGTGAGTTTGATGGGGAGACAGCTGCAACAGGTGGCCAGGCAGAACCCAGAAGTGGGCCTTGTTTATGGCTCCCTATGCAGGATATTTGAATTTCAAAATATGCACACTCTGAGGCAACCTAGAAGGAGGGAATAGTCTGTTTTTTCAAAGTAAGCAGAGAGTGGAATGAAGATTTCTTAGCAAATCTATATTCCTTCCTCACCCTTCTCCCCAAGAGGTCCCTTGCCTGAAAGGCTGCTTTCCTCCAAATGCTGTGAGGTGTCAATCCACTGCAATTTCAAACGCTGGGCACTCACAGCCAGTCAGGGGAAATGGAGCTGTCAGCACAGAAAATTGAGACACTTTGGTAGGAATTATATAACAAAGTAGGTGAATGTACGCCGCTCTCTATAGGTCCACACTTGATAATGGTATTCATACCATCTTGCCTTCACACCAGCTGCAAACTCATTTTGAAAAACAATTGTCAATATGTGTAGGATTGCTGGGACTCACCCTGCAGTTAGGATTGCTGGGACTAACCCTGCTGGCAAACGCTAAGACTGACATAGAATCTTCAAAGTTCTTCCTTGAGAACCTCTCCTCTTAAAGTGCTTGCGTGTTAGAAAACTTTTCCTTCTTCTCTGCAAGCAAAGAACATCTTTGAGGTTCATCCTTTGTGCCTGTGATATTTTATCAAGAGTATTATTTTGTGGACCAGATGGGTTATATTTGCTTTTGGGGATGATGGGCAGATTGGCATCCCAGTGGGAATGGTCCAGTCATAGATGCCTTACCACCTACAGGTCAGAGTGTCTAGGACCCCAAGCACTTTGGGTCTCTACCGTGTGCCCAGCAGTGCTGTTGGTGCTCTGTAACTCTTATTTTGCCTTCTGTTGTCCATTAACCCCAGAAAGCAGATGCTTGGGAATCTCATTTAGTCAACTTGGAATTAAAAGTAGGGCCTAAAGTAGTTGTACAAAGAGCCCTAATTCCCTGGGGTATACAGCATTCTAGAGAAACTTTGGTTGTTAGTGTATGTCTGGGAAATGGTCATTTGCATGCATTTTCCCCAAGCATCTTTGTTTCCCTCAGTTTTTTTTTCCTGCCATGCTGTCATCTCATATTGTTTGTAAGAATCAATTGTCTTCAACTCTTATGGCATGGAAGGGCTTTTATTTAGTTATCCTATTTTACTTTTACTGTATTTTCTTGTTCTTAATTTTTAGATGGGCGTCTCAGATAGCCTTGGCTGGGATAGAACCCTCTAGATAACTAAGTGTGTTAGTCAAGGTTCTCTAGAGGGACAGCCCAGCAGAATGAATACATATTAAAGGATGTTTGGTTAGGTTGACTTGTACATTATAGTCTGGGCAGTTCAACAGTGGCTGTCTCATGTCAGAGGCTAAGCAGACAATCTGGTAGTGGATTAATCAACAAAGCCTGATGTGTCTACAGTATCAAAAGTCTGGATGAGTCCAAGAAATCTACTGGTCTTCTATCCATGATAGAAACCTGAAAAATCTGGTTATAATCTCAATGAATGAATCAGTAGTGGCAGCAATGGAGTAGATTGTCATGCCAGTAAGAGTGAAGGCTAGAAGGCGAAGCAAAGATTTCTTCTTCTATCTGTTTTATCTTGGCCTCCAGAAGGTACTGCCCACATTGCAGGAGGGGATGAAGCATCCTTCTACTTCAAATAGTGTGATTAAGAATATCAGACTGATTTTGAAGTCTTGATCCTCCTGCTCCTACATCCCAAGTACTGAGATTACAGGAATGGCTCAACACCACTGCAATAAAACCTTTTATCTTAACCTACCTACTCACTCCAAGTGTTTTCTGTGAACATAAAACATTTTATGTTCTAGTCAGGTAGAGTTGTAAAGAACTGTAAATCTTTCAGTTTTAAAGATATAATCACATGTAATGATATGCTGACCTAAATACATTAAAACAAATCTTGAGGAGCGAAAAAAAAAAAAAAAAACCCACTCCTTTAGGGAGTTGAGATTTCATTTTTTTTTTAAAGATTTATTTTTGTGTATCGGCAGAGGTGAATGTACAACTCGGTGGACTGCTTGCAGAGGCCAGAAGAAGATGTCAATTCAATGGAGCTAGAGTTACAGATTGTTATGAGCTATCTTATCGAATGTGGGTGCTAGGAACCAAATTTTGGTTCTCTGCAACAGTAGCCATTACTCTTAACCAAGGAGCTATCTTGAAAAACATGAAGTTTTAATGTCCTTAACATCCTTTCGGTGAACGAGGGTAGTGGAGATCCTTGTCACCAAGTCTGAGCTTCTCAGAGACAAGAGAGATCTTGTGGAAGGCAGATTGCTTTCCCTACTTCACCTTGCAGTCTTTGGCTCTCTAGTCCAGTGGAGTCTTTCCACTGCAGCTAGCCGTGCTCATATCTTTTCTGGTTTCTTTTAAAATACTTCTTCCTGCTTTAGAGTTGCCACCATGCCTCGTGTTCCCCGTGACTGTCCATCCTAGCTTCTTTCTTCCCTCTGTTATCCTGGCCTTCTGAAACATTCAGGGATGGATCTTCACAAAGTGCAACTAAGGATTAATCGTTTAAATTATCTTCACTATAGGCTCTTAGGTGAGTTCACTGCTCACTTCAATGCCTTGCCTCTTCATCACACTGGTCCTCACCATTCAGGATGCTCTTCCTGTGGGCTGCTCTACAAAGACCATCTAATGCCCATTCATTGATCAAGATCTACCCAAAGCCCTCTCAACATCTCTTGTAGAAGGATAAATTTCTGTCTCATCTGTTTCTATACTGACCCATGAAGCTCTTCACATTCTGTATCACCTACAGAACTTAGATATTGTTTTGTATACCTCTTTGATATTTGATCCCTGAATCGAATATGACAATGCCCAGTGGGCATCAATAAGTTGATCTTCATGAAGTTATCGCCCATCTCATGGATAGTTTAACTTGTATGTAAAACTGAAAGAACTGGAAAGGGAACCAGGAAGGGTTGAGAAGGAAAAGCAGTGTTATGGTGGGGGAAAAGTGGAGAGAGAGAGAGAGGATGAGGTGGGGGAAAAGTGGAGAGAGAGAGAGAGGATGAGGTGGAAGAAAAGTGGAGAGAGAGAGAGGATGGGGTGGGGGTAAAAGTGGAGAGAGAGAGGATGGGGTGAGAGGATAAAAGGGAGAGAGAGAGAGAGAGAGAGAGAGAGAGAGAGAATGTGAGAAAGAGAAGGAGTAAGAGGGAGAGAGTATATTTTTGTTAGGAAGTGTATGTATGTGTGTATAATAGAGGGGGAGGGAGAGAGAAAGAGAGGGAAAAAGATTATACATATGAGTGTATGTGGGAGTGGGTTGCATGAGGGAGTATGATAAAAGGAAAACAAAAAACATCTAAAACCCCATCTGACAAGACACCAGATCACAGGGTAAGGAAGACTACTGGATATTTTCTGCCAACACGTAGGTGAGGCACAGGTATGTTCCAGAGACACAAATACCAGATAAATAAACGAAAGGAAAGAGGCCAGTTTGCTGAAGAGGTACACCTTGGAACTGTGATAGAATCAGGGATGCGTGTATAATCAGAGATGCTGTGCCTCCCCACATCCCATATCCACTTGAAGGAGTCTCTAGTGTTGAATGTCAGGTGGGACCACAGAGTGGTCTGTTTCTGAGGATTGTGAGACAGCAGGGAACTATGCGAAGGCGGCAAGGGCATCACTGTAATGAGAGCCTTTGCATCATTGTCACATCTGGGAACTGACTTTGGTTACCAAGAGCACGACAGCATTTGAGGTTCTATCAGATGCTTTATTAAACTGAATTTCCAATGCATTTCACATTCTAAATGCTGTTTCAGTCCCTCATTTGTTTTTATTCCTTGGGGGAGGTAGGCTGAAAACATCTTTTTAGATGACAAATAGAAGCCTCCAGGCTAGGGTCTAGTTCACCAGTAATTGCATATGTTTACCATGCATTTCAGGCAAATTTAAGAATAAGGCAATTAAAAAGAAAAAGCTATTCTTTGTTTTCCTTTATATTACTATACAGTTTAGATATTTTAATATCCTTCCATTAATCCGTTCAGAAAATAATATAAAAGGTGTATGAATTTTCATTGCTTAAACAGAAAGAACAAAGCCCTACATGAAAGAAACTCCTCTTTACTCTGCAGGGAGTTAGGAAATAAGGAGCCCCCTGAGAGCTTTGCGTGTTAAGTTGTCCTTGGTCTTGGTTTGTCTCTGGACATCCAGCACACGAGAAGGAGCCATGCAGAAGGTAAAGATGTCACCATATACTCGGCCTGTGTTTGGATTGATCACTGAAGTGGTTGGCTCTTTAGTATATAGTCTTAGCATAATAGCCAAGGTACTGATAAACATTTAACAAATACTCCTAGACTCAGCAAGTAATTAAAATATAATACATGGTGCTGAGAAAATGGTTAAAATTACCATTTAATTATTTAATCGTGTACCCCATCAATACATACAAATAATGATTTGGAAAGTTATATTGAATCCTTGTGCTAGAGAAAAGTGATATTTAAAAAGAGAATGAGGAAGTCATAAGGGATTTTACAATTTTCCTACAGGTATTTCAACCATGTTAGGGTTTCTTGGCAGTAGTCTCTAATACATTTAGAATATTATAAATAAGTAAAAAACCAAAGCTGTGTAAAGTAAAAATGAAAGATTTCTGTTAGGTTCTTGAATAAAACACCTTTCCAAATTAAAAGTAGCTATATTTCCTGTGTGCTGTCCCATGCTTTCCCATAATATTTATAAACACTTTTATCTCTAGGTTGCATAGCAACATTTATCTTATTATTGCTATTTTCAACATCAAAGCCACAGACCCTTTCTTATCTAACATGAAGCAAACTGAACACCCCAGTTCAGATCCACATGTTTGCTGTATGATGTTTGCCAGTTAATTTTCTGTCTTTGCTCTAGACTTCTGCTTCTTTCAGCAGTATCACAGTACACTTCCCTGTCAATGTGATGTCATTTTGTAATTATATTAGTAGAATTTGGGGTATTGATGGAAATGTTAACTGCACATCAAACACACTTGCATGTTTCCATGAGATGAGCGGAAAAATCAAAAATAGATGAATGACACCCTTTGGTGCCATCGAATATTTGGAGTATCAGACAGGGAATTCAATTTGGGAATTGATACATTATGCTAGAACAGAGCCAAGGGAGACTACATTGAGCAACTACTGCAATTATGAATGAGTAAAGAACAGGGTTTGCCAAAGAAATTTTTAGTTACCATATAAAACTCTATATTGCACTGTTGTCTTCTTATAAGAAAGGTAGGATTTATTTTGGCTTAGGGTTTCAGGGCCCTTTCTGTCAGGACCAAGAAGGCTTGCATCAGAATCAGCCTGTGACTATGTTGTGAGGTACCAGAAGATTCTTACTCACATCTCAGTCTATCAAGAAATGAGAGAACTAGATGCTAATGCCCAGCTTGCTCTCGATTTTCTGTTTTATTCATTTCTATGTGTACATATCACTGTGCTCAGGAACTAGCTCTTACATGGCGGAGGATGCAGAGGACCCTTCTCTATCATCACCAGCAGTGTGGCTCTAAGACAAGAGCAGAGAATAGGAATGGAGACTGTGACTTATCACCTTGACCAACACATAGAGAAGCTATTCTTGGTTTGTAATATGTTCTCCGCCTTGGTGTATTTTTATCCAATTATAAATTATTAACATTTTGAATAGGATGCAGTTATATTATCAAATATCTAGGAACAATTTGTTAAAGGTGCAATGGGAAACTAAGGGATTGAGAGCCAGATTTTTTTTTTAAATTTCTGACTTATATATGTCCATGTCTCCATGTGAGTCGAGAGAACAACGCCTTCCAGTGAACAGTCCTCAGGAGTAAGCAAATGTAGGCTCTATGTCTGCACAGAGACATTTTAAAGGTACAGTAGAGTGAGTTTCACTTACCAACACAGCGAGCCCTTACCTTCTTTATAGCCATCACTATCAATACATTAAAATACCATCAGAAGCCCAGACAGATGAGGTCAGAGACCCCAGGGGAATTGCTTGGTAAACAATCGGGACATCAAAGCAAACCACTGTTTAAAAAATTTAATTAATTACTAAGTTTTTTAAAATTTACTTTACATCCCACTCACTGCCCCTCCCCAGGTCATCCCATCCCACAATCCTTCCCACAGTCCCCTCCCCTTCTCCTTTGAGTGGGTGGTGCCCCCCTGGGTATCCCTCATATTCTGGCACTTCAAATCTCTGTGAGGCTAGGGACTTCTTCTCCCATTGAGAGCAGACAAGGCCGCCAAGCTAGTAGAACATATCCCATGTATAGGCAACAGCTTTTGGGATAGCCCTGTTTCAGTTGCTCAGGACAGACATGAAGGTCAAGCTGCACATCTGCTACATATGAGTGGGAAGGCCTAGGTATATAGTTCCTGTATGTTCTTTCCTTGGTGGTTCAGATTCTGAGAACCCCAAGGGTCCAGGTTGGTTGACTCTGTTGGTCTTCCTATCCCCTTCAGAGCCTACAATCCTTTCTCTTATTCTTCCATAAAATTCCCCAAGCTCCATCCACTGTGGCTGTGGGTGCCTGTATCTGTCTGAGTCAGCTGTGGGTAGAGCCTCTCAGAGAACAACATGATTCTGTCTGCAAATGTAACATAATATCATTAAGAATGTCAAGACTGGTGCTTGCCCATGGGATGGGTCTCACATTGGGCTGGTTATCAGTTGGCCATTCCCTCAGTCTCTGCTCCCTTCCCCATGCCTACATTACTTGTACACAGGATAAATTTGGGGTTGAAAGTTTTATGGGTGGGTTGATATCTCTATCATTCCATTGGAGTTCCTGTCTGGCTACAGGAGTGAGTTAACCCAGACTCAAAAGGACATGCATGGTATGTACTCACTTATAAGTGGATATTAACTATAAAATACAGGATCCCAATGCTATACTTCACAAACCCAAAGAAGCTAAACAAGAAGGAAGGCCTAAGTGAAGAAGCTTGAATCTCAGTTAGAAGGGGGAGTAGAATAGTCATAAGAGGCAGATGGAGGGAGGGAGCTGGATGGGAGGAGGAATAGGCAAGGGGATGTTCAGGATCAGGTGTGGGGAAGGACAGGCAAGATAGCTAAATGGCCATGAGAATGAATGGAAAATTGCAACTGATGGAGGTGAGGAAGTGGGGAGCATCTCCAGGATGAGACAGACACCTTGGATGAGTAAGGCACTCAAGAATCAATGAGGATGACCTTAGCTGTTGGGGGCATGGAACCTGAAGAGGCTAACCCCCTTCTTAATATCTATTCTGTACTCACATATTTGTGCCCCTCTCAACTCCAATCAGAGATGCTGCTTTTTGAGTGTGTAATGGTTATTGCAGAGACTCACAGCTGCTCAAAATGCTCAGAAGTGACTCTGAGTTCTCAGCCATAGATGGGCTATCTGTAGAAAGCTTTTCGAAGAAAAACGTGGGGAACATTGTAGACAAGTGAGAAGGAAGGATGAAAGAGAATGAGAGTGAGGAGGAGGTTTGTGAAATGTGTCTGCTAGACATGGCATGGGTGTTGCAAATGTCCGCTCATATCAGTTGTAGTTGTCTTTATTCACAAAACACTAAGCCAATTCAAATTTCAGCATGGATGGGGAGGGGCTCCAGAGACCCTACCTCTGCTAGGGATGTGATAGGTTGGGAAAATTGATTTTCTCTGGTGATATAGCCACTGACTGGTAGGTGGCTTCATAGCCTATCATGTGACCTGAGGCTTACTTGCATGTACTTAGAACTAATTGGACTCCAGTGGATGTTAATAATAGTAATAAAAAGAAGACATAAATTCACAAGTCAGGAGAGAGGTGAGTAGGTGGGTCTTGTGGGGAGTTTGAGGGACATAATGAAGGGCAGGTATGGTCAAACTACATTGTATGTATGAAAGAAGAAGTACAGTGGATGAATGAATAAAAATTATACAATAGTGAAGATGTAAAGCCAAAAAGGAACACCATGGCTTCAGAATGGCTGTGCGTGTAGAGAAGTTCACTGATTATATATATGTCTTAGGTGTGGTTGACTTGGGTGTGTGTGTTTTATTTGCAAGGTTTTTTTTATAATAAGGGTTATAAAATTAAAATAATAAATGACCAGGTTTGTATGTATGAGCTATAACATTACGGTGTACTTCATAGCGAGTCATAGTGGTGAGAATAAAACTAGCTAAAGCAGTTTGGTGAGGGGAAGATGGGATGGTTTGTCTTGAGGGCACCTCATTAGACATTGCTATTTGGCATCCTGTGATACCAAAGCTGGTAAAAATCTTTTCAGACCGGAAATTGCTTGACCATAACTCAGCCATGTAATGATTGTGTAAGTTCCATTATTTTAGGAAGAATAAAGAAGTAAAAAGAACAGGATAGACAGATACTATCTTGCCTGTTAGTCTCTGATTAATATGTGGAAATTGGAAAGGAAACTATGTTTCCAATATTAGAGTTATGTTTTCCTGCTTGAGCATATATAGAAAGAAATTAATCTGCTCTGTTTAACATGCTAATTTGACATTTAAAATCTATCTGTGTTAATTAGCATGGATTGGGGAAAGTGTCTGTGAGATGGACCAATTAATAAATATGGCAATTAGATACAAATACTGTGAACTAAGACACACTAGCTCATATGATAAAGTGCGTTAGCATAAACATTCCCTCACCTCTGCTAAGTATCCCAAATAGAATAGTTTCTTTCACTGGAACGTGTTATATTTGTCAGTTGTACTAATAAGCTGGTAATCACTCTTGAACTGTAAACCAGAGTTATGTCCACATGAACTCTAAAAGGAGTAGTGGGTGGAATTAAGTAATTCTTAATATGAGTATACATTTTTTGCATATTACATATCAATCATTACAGATTTTACATTATTATTAATCAAATACCAACTATCATTTAGTAAAGTTACAGACTCCAGGATAAGAAGTTTTCCGCTCTACATAACCCACTCTGGGTTCCTAGAGTCTAACCCAGAGAGTTCTTGTTTGTGTCCTTTCGGTGGAAAATGGGCAGGTGCTATGGGGTGGACAGTGGGGACTTCTCAGAACTTCAGATCACACAGGTAGTGTTCACTGGCTGTGAGGAGTCAGAGGCAGAAACCTGCTTTTTTGATCCTTGTTCCTGTGGGAATGAAGACTCAGTCCCATTCATCCTCTCCAGAGTCCTGCGCTTGAGCGAATTCTGCAGTGAACAAAGCAAAGGTGTGTTTCACAATTAGAGAAAACAATAGCAGCAAGAGGTGCCATGTTCCGAGTACCCTAATGAGTTCTCGTATAAATTAAGTTAGTCATAGAAAAAAAACATTGCTCCATGAAAATTAGACTAATGGTGGTCAGTCTGAAGAACATAGAAGCAATCCTTTAGTTGTGATACTGTGGTGATGTCGGGAGCTTGCTGTGTGTTGTTGTTTTGTTTATTATTCAGTTGAAGGGATCAATCTTGGGCTAGGCTAATTTTCTATGTGTGCCCTACCTTCCTACTTTGTACGTTCTAGCTCTAATCTGGGAAAGCTCCAGTTAAGAATAGACAAAATGTTTCTGCCTGAGTCCTAGTGAAGTGAGCCAGCGGGCTTCTAGCTCTTCCAGTAATCTTACCTCAACCTAAGGAATCGAAGCCATGAACCCGATTGCTGTAGAATCTTCTCTGGTGTTTCCATTGAGAATTGAGAAGCACCACACAGGAAGCTATCAGAAATGCAACATGAAGGGATGCAAATAATGTTAAAAAAATCATGGTATTTTTACATAGTAATAAGACTACAAGCTCTATTACCCACTCTGCAAAGAATAGGCTGGAGCTTGTTAGAACAGCCTTCCCACCATACAAAAGCTCACTAACCTTGTTTGTCAGTGTATTTGTGGTCGCCAATAGTTACTTAGCTCAGTGACTTATTGTGTGATTCAAAGGAATTGCTTCATAGAAGTGCAGTTAGAATAACAATGCCTTTATTATTTTCATCATTATTTCTGTTGCTAGGTGTATTGTAGAATCTGCCTGTGCCGTAAGTTAAGAGATGTCTGCAAAATGGCTTTTCTCATAATCACTGTGCAAATGGAAAAGACCTTCTTTTCTTCTTTTCTTGGTGTCTTCCTTCCACATCTAAGATGATGTTAGCTTAATAGTTGTCATTTTGAACTCTATTTGGTTTATTGGCAGGGGTGTCAGTGCATTCTGTGATGAGAAGACCAAGTGTGACCTTCTATTAAGGGATGCTTAAGTGGTCAGAGAGCACTAAGGACCAAGGCAAGGAAGTGGGGAATTACAGTATGGGCTGGCTACTTCTATGACTGTTCCATGATTATCTCACACACACACACACACACACACACACACACACACAAGCATACACATATACACACGCACATACATGCACACACATGCACACTCATAAGCCCATATATATGTGTGTGTGTATATATATATGTATATATGTATATACATATATATATACATATACATATATATATATGTATATGTATATATATATATGTGTGTATTTGCATTTCTACATTTCGTACAGTTTCTGACAATGCTTGGTAATTGGTGCCAGCTTTAGAAATATTCTGAGTAATTATAGGTTTTCCAGTTGCTACTACTGAGGAGGTGCTTTTACAAACACCCTTTGTAGTCACAAAAAAGGAGACCGTCTTCCCATTGGGATCTGAACTCCACAAGAGCAAAGACAATTCTGCTGTTTTATCCTTTGCCACAGAGATCTTCTTGGCTTAGTGGAAAATGTATGCCATTACTATCAGAGGAAAGATGAAGGCGAGATGTATGCTCAGTCCTGCTCAGTCCTGCCAGGGTTTCATCTTTACTCAAAGTGATGGCATTGGCCCATTGTATACAAGAGAAGGATCTTTCCCCCAAAAAGGAAACCTGTGCTATAGATTTTAGAGTTGCATAAATGGTGGGATTTGTACCATTCATGACACAGATGAACCTGGAATGATAAACCAGGCATAAGACAACACTTAATGATCTCATATAGGTCTGAACCTAAACTGTCCTATACATAGAAGCAGGATAGAATGTCAGTTACCATGAGTGACAAAGGGAGGATAAGGGAAGAATTGTGCATAGGAAACCATCCTACAGACAAGTAGGATGAAAATGTTTGGATATTTAAGGCATCACATGATTGTAGTTATGAACATGCTCCTGTGTGCTGAACATTATCCAATAAATACAAGGACAAGATGTAGGTACATATACAAATACACATGGACATACACATATATACATGCATACACATGCAGATACATACATATACACACAATCATGTACAGACATATATACATATATTCAAATATGTATATACATATATATAAAGAAGTATATCATACAATATACAAATACACATATGTAAATACAGACATATACAAAAAGCATGATATACATAATTATATACAAAGACATACAATCACACATATATCTGTAAGCATATACTCATACTTACATATAACCATGCACAAACTCACAGACATATGTACCTAAAAATACAGACAGACAAAAACACACACACCTAGTCACATACAAATACTTACATGTACATACACACACACACACACGTATGTACACATAGACATATTTGAACCTACAAGCATGCATACATACATACAAAACAGAATTATATACAGAATTATATATGTAACCTGTTTTTTTTTAAACAAACTGAAAGATCAAATCTGATAGATTTTCACGACTTCATTGGGGTGAAGGTGTGGCTAAGATAGTCAGTGTTTTGCCTTATAGATGATTTCTGCTGTTTTCTAGCCTGCTTTATTCTTTAGTAGTTATTTCTAGAAAGACTCTGATACTATCTTTGCATGTGACAGCTACAGATTCGGTCTCTAAAATGTGAAACATATAGGCCAGTGTCTTCTAGAATCTTTAGCTCAAGTCATTTTTATTTCCGCTCCTGTCTGTCTTCTCTGTGAGGAGCTCTTTCACACACATCATCTCCCCATGTGCTGATTGCCTGGTTCAGCATTTGGCTTTGTAGCTGTTATTATTCTCAATAAAAGGAAATCTATCAATTAGGTAGTATATGCTCAGGTACATTATAAGCTATAAAGACTAATGAAAGAATAGAAGATAATATCACTACATGTTTTCTCTCTTCATGAAGCAATTCGTGTACCCTAAGTTTTCTTGCTATAATACATATTCCATTTTAGTATAGATAGCTAAAGTAAAAGACACATAAAAATCTACTCTAAATCATTGTAAAACTTCCTCCACAAAGAACTCTCACAGTGAGTTGGAAACAACCAGTGTTATTCATCAGCAGACATTAAGTTTGGTGCTTTATATCTGTGTCAATAAACCAAATAACACAAAATAGAAAGGGTTATTCCCTAAAGGCTCTGGTAGTCATAAGTAATACAACAGCTGTTTGGAGTATTTAATATTTGAATTAGAATTGTATAAATGGGTACACAGTAGAGTAGGGAGGGGTAGAGAGGACGATGACAAGGAGAGTGGGAGAGCATTAGATCTTCTTTCTCCTGAGAGTTTCTGGGAAAGTCATAAATCAGATGGGGCTATATAGGCATGTCACCTATGAGAATCCAGATTAGTATGACTGTCACTTGAGATTTTATATTAGAAGAAGCAGTTGCATCTGGAACAAGATTTCCAGGCAAGTTTTGGTAGCACTTGCTTCACTCATGTTTTTCTTGATGATATTCTAAAAAAAATCCCTGCTTGGAGTGCAATACATACACCAAGTGAACCACCCAACAATCCCTGTTTCATTGACTCACCTGCTCCTCATTAGCTCTTCATTCTGGTAGCAAGATGCTCAAAATGCACATAAGGGTTTTCCCTCACATCCTTGTGGCTTCCCATTGTGAGACAGACTCAATGTTATAGGAGTTCCTCCGGTATTTTTCCTGGTAGTATCAGGGATCTTCCTTGAAATAAATGACAATGAACTCCTGGAGATGCTCCATTTGGTTTATAGAAGGATGCTTTGACTTTGATTTAGAAAATTCCTCTGTTTATGTGTTCTTGCCCTTCGTTTCATGAATCCTGATCCCTATGGTTCTTAGCTCACCATTTCCCATGAGGCAGAAGGTAGCCTCTTGGGAGCAATGTGGGGTATTCTCCATGTCTGAGCTACCTCTAAGATTCCTTCTGTTTTCTTTTCTCCCACATGGAATGTACCATGTCACCTTGAATGTTTTTAATGGGTTTTCCTTAGGTTTCTTCATCAGATAAATGTCTAAAATGAAATTTTGTTAGTAATCCTCACCATGTAGTTAACCATCAAAGCAGCCTTTGTTTTTCAATATAACTCCTAATTTTTTAGAGTAATGTTTTCCAGAAAATATAAAAACAAATGAAAAGGTAGTTTTCTCCTATACATATTTGCAGAAATTATATTAATTTCTTGTTTTATTGCTATTTGTGAAATAAAGATGCAACTTGGAAAAACACAAAGAAATTGTAAATAAAGTAACAGAGATCAAAAAAGATTCTACCAAAAGAGGAAATGCTGGTTTGGAGAGATGCACACCGAGTTCTGTCACTGAGAACTCATTATTACTGTGTTTTCCAATTAACTTTTGCTGAAGACTGTTCTGTTGGCTAGTGTTAGCAGGCATCTGGTACACGGTACACACCTGCAGGGGATCACCAGCAAACAACCGTACACAGTACCCAGTCACTACCTTAAGTACATAATTAAGTCAGGGCAAACAACAAATGAGAAAGGGGTATTATGAAACAATCCAATCGATGGAAAAGATGCTATGACTATCTCAAAGCTCTAAAATCTTTGTGTTTATTTTCGCTATTTACAGAACTGTGTTGGCATTTAGATAGTTCCTTGATTACCAGATAGTTACCTGCTAAAATCAAAGAAGTATGCAGGAAATAAGATAGTGGGTGGGTAGATAGGATGGTTTTATATATATTTGACACTTATACCTTAACACACACACACACACACACACACACTTAAATCGAACTATACAAATGAAGAGAACTCTTCCAGAGCATCTTAAAATGGTATGATGGGTTTATAAATCTTGGTATGGTTTACTACTAGGACAGAAAGGAAGATGGATGGATCTGAATAAATAGATTAAAATCAAGTAGTTCTGGATCCTTTTCTTCATGCCAGAATATTTAGGATCCAGGCTATAGGTGACAGGTAGGAAAAGGACATTCTTAACACAGGGATGTCATGATTAATACAGAGGCATCTTGATGGCATTTCATGATTATGATTTCATTGTAGGACTGAAGAATGCAGTGAGGTGTTAGGAAACTACAAGATTATAAGATGTTAATAACATAGTAAGAGAACAATTCTCTGGGTGAGGTAAGTCTTGTTCTGTTTTGAAAAATCTTACATAAATATCTTATCTTACATAAATGCATTTGAGGTAGAAGCACATGACAGGAGTTAGAATGGAAATTGAAGGAATTGCAGACCTGGTCACCATCTTATTTCCTGCATTCTTCTTTGATTTTACCATATAGTCATCATATAGTTAAGGATATACCTAGCATATCTAGAAGCCATTGAAGTTCTGTAGATGTCAAATACAAATGGAAAGATTTTTGAGCTTTGAGACACTCTGGTATGGTTGTACATGAGCTTGGATATCTTCGATAATGCCATTTACAAATCCTAGAAGGGGAAGGGGTACAATTTGTAAACTCTTTCTCTACAGAAAGATACCAGCCAAGTCCTTATTTCTTTTCACTTCCGGTGTCTTCAGGTTGGTTAGGACACCCGATTTCAGTGTAGGTGTCTCGCAGAAAGTAGTCAAAACTGTATCATTTATAGTAACTTAAAATGACAAGGTGACTATGGGAACAGTCCACCTCAAAAGTCAGGAGAAAAAGACTGAGCTTTAAAAATCTGACATTTACAGAGAACACATATTTTAAGTCAACACAGGGAAAATATTCTTAATAAACAAGACAGATGGAGAGAGAGACAGATGTATGTATGTGAAATGGTGCCTGAGAGCTGAAGTTTTCCGAGTGCCCCTGTACTTATTAATAAAGCTTTTAGGTTATCACTTAGAGCTAGAAGAACAGCTGCTTCCTTAATGTCCCAAATTTATTAGGTCCCATGCTTTCTCCCAGATTTTCTTGAGATGTACCAGGGTCAAATGCATTTGACTTTCATTCTTTGGTGATACAAGGAGCTGTCATCTATGGTGTCCTTTTGTTCTGAGCTAATATATATCTGATTCTGTCTCTAAAATTTTGAAAAAAAAATCATGTCTTAACGAAATTAAGAATGCCCATGTACAACAGAGTGTCTACATTCTTCAGATTGATTCAGAGAGCTGAACATCCTGGGTGAGTTTATGTCATTTGAAAAGCTCTTGGAGACAACAGAGGCTAAGGAATTGGGTAAGTTCCATGGACAGCAACATAATCTGTTTGGGTGAGGAAATGGTTTGTCTGGAAGGATCATATGTAATGTGCTTAAGTTAAGCCAGGGCTTAAGTGTGTTTGTATTTTATGTTGGATCTAGAGAAACACATGGGTGAATCCATTGCCCATGACTGGAAAAAATTAGCTTCTTCCTTTTGTACCCATGATGGCTGTCCTTCCAAGCTAATTTTTGGCATGAGATTAGTCCTCACTGCCTTTTCAAGAGCTGCCCCAATGTCACGTTATGCAGGGACATGGTTTATTCTAGGCTCGAAGACTTAGAGGGGAGCCAATTCTCATCCTTCCCTGCTAACTCAGTTTGATGCTTAGTGAGCTCCTGTGTAAGAAAGTCCTTTTCTTTTATCTGTGGAACCAACAGGCCCTGGCAGGGGCTCTTGGTCCTTTGATTAAGGGGAGAGTCTCTTATTTCTCTAAGCTTCAGGATAACTTAACAGATAGAATGGAGTTGTAGAACATGGTAGACTTTCGAAATCTCTACACTTCCCGAGTGTGAATCATGGGGACCTGACAGAAATGTCACTGTTTAAAGTATCTGAAGATAACCCGAGTTGCCTCTCAGCCGACTTCCCTATGATGGTGGAGAACGACTATCAATTTAATGTGGCTCACGGGGTGACAGTACATCAGATTAGACTGAAAAACACAGGAAGGGTGGGGGAAAAAGAAAACAAAACCAAGAGTGAGTGCCTCTCCACACTCTAGTGTCTTTCCTTTTTAACTCTTGTTCTTTGATGTGTTTAACCCCGAGACCTCTGTCACGGTGTATGGAAACAGTTCCATTTCTGACTGTCTCTAGGCCTTGTGTTTTGGGGGCTGATTTTATAAAGTACTATAATTATTTCCAAGTTGTCTTCTTGTTTTCTGCTTTCCTCCCCTGACTACTTGTCTTAATTACAGCCATCAGGTGGAAATGGAAATCCATCCGCATGCAGACTGCTCAGAGCCTTTCCTTGTGGGATTCAATCCACACCATGTCAGTCCATTAACATCACTTTCTCTTATTGTTTCTTTGGCTGTGAAAACTGGTTGGATTTAAATAGCTTCTAAATTACTTATTTAAAATCTCTCATTTCCCACTGAGTGGTGAGATGAACAGATTCAAGCGGCAAAGCCATCATCAGACCCCTCACAACAGCCTGCTCTCTCAGGCTGTGGTGAGGCTTTTCCTTAACACATCCCACTAAAGAAACAAGCTCAGGATAACTGCTCTCTGGTCAACAGCCAGTGGGCATCGATATTCTGTGTTTGACAAGCTGAGAAAAGACTATCATGACACAGTGTGCTAGTTATGGATGGTCAGTGAATTGGTACTTCATCTCTCTTTCTCTCTTTCTCCCTCTTCTCCTCCCTCTCCCCAGCCTCTCCATCATCTCTTCCTCTCTCTTTTACTCTCTCTCTCTCTCTCTCTCTCTCTCTCTCTCTCTCTCTCTCTCTCTCTCTCTCTTTCTTTCTGTTC
>NW_021604615.1:12352547-12368527 GCF_004785775.1 Grammomys surdaster | reverse complement strand
TCTGTCTGTCTGTCTGTCTCTGTCTGTTTCTCTCTCTCTCCCTCCTTGTCTCCCCAGTCTCTCCATCATCTCTTCCTCTCTCTTTTACTCTCTCTCTCTGTTTCTGTCTTTCTGTCTCTCCACCTCTTTGTCTCTCTTTTTCTGCTTCTCTCTGTCTCTCTCTGTCTCTGTTTCTGTCTCTCTTTCTTTCTCTCTGTCCCCGGCTTACTATTTTGTACCTAATATCTCATTAAATTTAGCATAAATGTAGTATGTGGTCTATTTTCTCTAAATGGCTTTTATTTTAGCCAAAAGAGGGACTATTCAAACAAAATAATTAGAATGTGACAATGAGTACCTCAGGAGTGGGGAGGATGATTTATCTGGGAGGTAAGACCAGAGAAATGGTAAAACCCTGTATCAAAATTACTGAAGAAGAGAGATGCAGAGTTAGATGGCCCAGCTACAAGGTCTCCTGGGAGCTGAATGATGAGGGGACTCTGTCTGGCCTTTTTCTGAAGTGTCCTAGGAAGCTTAACCCGGATTGCACTCGTGACAAAGCTGGCCTCAAGCCAAAGCTTTTATAAACACTTGGGACACATTGCCATAAAGGTTTCTGCAGTGATTTCTTTTGAGTCTGTAGTAACTTCCATGGTGGTCAACAGATATCAGATGGTCAGCAATGCTGAGAGCAAGTCTAGAAAACCTTCAGAATAGAGAGTGTATGTGCTATGCCTTGGTTGTGTTCTTAAAGCATATAGACAAATATCCCCAGCCCAGAAATACAGAGCCACTTAGACTAGTTCTCATGGAAACCTTCATTGTGTGAAGGAACCCAGAGCCAGAGAGACAAATGTAGAGAATCCTTTCTCATATGTAGATCCTAGCTGCAACACTTGAGATCTGCGTGTCTGTGTTGGAGAAGCCCTGGGAGCAAGGAAACTAGAGAGGGGCAGTGGAGGAGGGCAGTGAAAGAGTGTACAAAGAGGGCTGGAGAACACAAGTCCTAACAGGAAAAGTGAGTGATTGTTTTGGGGTGAAGGCTCCCTGCCAATAGGAGAGCAGACTCGTGGAGGAGCAGCACAAAGAGAGGTGAAGTAACGTTCAGGGTGCTTGAAAAAGTCCCATGTACGCCTACCATTTTATAAGCACTTCTTAACTTGTTAGTTACAGACTCCTGCAAAGTTCTAGAAATGTCTCTAGCTCCTTTTTCTGCTAATATTCTGAATAGCAGCAGTTGCCATCATCGATCAATATGGACATCTAGTAGGAGCCCTCTTCAAACATTCAACATTTTTATTGTAAACATTGAAGGTAATCAGAGATCTATCATGACCACAAAGCATCCAGGTATTTTGAAGGTCCAATTGTACTATCGCTTCTCCAGGGAACTGAAACCTCACATTTCCGAAGAGTGACTTCTTCAATACATCTGTATTACAGACGATCTCTCTTGCTTCAGCCATCCACTTCTATTGTCATTTATTTTGTTTTCTTCCTATAGGAGAAATTGCTAATTTATAAGGTAAATACTATACTTTCGCAAATTATCTAAATTATATTTTATTTATAATTGAAAGGTGAGTTTGTTCAAATATTTTATACTTCTAAACTATGTTTAGAATTTTAGGTTTATGTTTGAAAGCAATTATGATTTTATCATTCAGATTATAATAGTGTATGTTGAAGAATTCTTAGTTGCATAAGCTGCTCAGGACTATGGCAGCCTTGTGCCATATTCCAGGTGGCTCAGAACACCAGAAATTGATTTCCTCACATTTATGGAGCTTCAAGGTGTTAATAGGGCTGGGCCTACTCAGAAGTAGGTGCTAGAATCTACCTTGGTCTGCTTCTCGCTCTTGCAGTGTTTTTGACACACAAGGATTCTGCAACTTATTTCAGCACTCCAGTCTTGAGGGTGCTCACCCCCATAATAGGTTGCTTATAGAAATAATAACATTTCTTATAGAGATAATGCAAGTCTGACACAGAAGACCCCTCTATCCACTGATCTTATGCCCCTCACTGGCCTGGTTTGCAGGTGAGACTACAAACTGAATTACTGGATATTGGAATGTGAACACATCTTTTCTAGAACTGGGAACATAATGTTTACCACGTTATCAGGATTAAACGCACAATAGTGAACATAGTTAAAAATGCATAAGAATTTAATGTGAATGCTCACGGATCTGTTTTTAGATTACTTACTAATTACTCTATTCCATTAAATGCACAGGAAATTAGTCAATGATGTGATGATGAAGGATTCTTGTCTCTTAATTTTAAAAATAGTCTGCATCATTTAGGCCAAGTATAGCATGTTTAAATTGAAGTTTTGATTTTTGTTTAAGTTTGAATAACTTAACTTAATGACTGTACTTCAGACAGTCAAACACGTCTTTGAGGGTCATCTTCTGGAAGCAGTAAGCGTTCTGCTCGCCTTTTCTCAGACTGTCGACACTGGCAGAGAAGACACTTTCTTAGGTAACCTCGGTAACCATAGTTGATATGTGAATTGAACTAAATATGTGCAGAAATCATTGCAGAAGGATAAATATAAAATAATTTATTTAGTTTTTATTCAAATGAACCTTACAGTTCTTGCATGAGATACTCTTGGCTCTCAAACTTCATGTCAAAGACAGCAGAAACTTTTGACACAGCTGTCAAAATCCATTGCTCCCTTAGATTAAATTGGTAAAAATATAACACCCAGAATAGCCAGAATATAGTCTAATCCTGAATTCCTCCTCTAATGAGCACATGTGGGAAGGAATTAGGCTCAGAGAAAACTGACCAAGAATGTAACTTTTAGGTAGGCTAGCAAAGGTTAATGTTATTTTTAGCAGAGCACTTGAGTTTCTGAGATCCTTATGTATCTTGCAATAGATTCAGAGATGGTGATTGCCAAGACACAGCAAAGCTACTGATCCTAGATTTCTAAAACCTGATATGTGGACAAAGTGATAAGCCCAGAGTGGCAAGATTGTACCTGTGATCAACAGACAATCTTCATTCTTTGTGGTTTCTCTTATCCCATGACTGGTTAAAAATTGTTGAGTAGAAAGACTGCCTGGTCTGGCCTCAGTGAGAGAAGATGCACCTAAGCCTTGAGAGAGTTGAGGACCTGGAATGGGGAGGCCTGGCAGAGTGGTGTGGGGGGATGTGAGGGTGTTGGGATATCTTTTTACAGATGAGGGAAGAGGAACGAGATGAGGAACTTTGGGGGCAGAACAGGAGGGGGATGACAACTGGACTGTAAAAAAATGATTAAAGATAATAATAAAAAATTGTTGAGTAGATTGCTATCGTTCTAAGGTAGGTTGTTGAGGGCCGTCAGTCTCAAGGACTTTAGAACAATGGTTTTCAACCTATGAGTCATGACCCGCCCCAATAGGGTCAAATGAACTTTTCACAGAGGTCACATATCAAATGTTTACATTTCATAACAGTGGCAAAATTAGAGTTATGAAGTAGCAATAAAAATTATTTTATTATTTAAATAAAATAATTATTTAACTAATTATTAAACAATAATTTTATTATTTAAATAATTTTATTCTTGGGGTTCATCACACATGAGGAACAGGCTTAAAGGTTCACAGCATTAGAAAGCTTGAGAACCATTATTTTAGAATGTTATTTTTGAATTAGCAATTTATCAGTAGATGTCTGTGGCTACTTCCCACCCATGATGACATTTTTGCTGCCCCTAATGGAAAGTGCTATTGAAACTAAAAGTATAATTCAATATACCCTAATCATTATTCTAGGACAGGTTTCTGAAGTATACTTTCTTACAGTATTTCAAGTGATTCTTGTCTATAAATAGATATCGATAATGCCTTTTCCTTATTAGGAAACGTTTCAACGAATAGGGAAACATGTTGGTCAATAACGTGTTTGCCTCACATGTGTGTAGAACTAAAGTCCTGCAATCCCAGCACTACAAAGGGGGAGGTAGAGTCAGGAGGATGACTGAATGCTTATGGGTAAGCAAAACTTGGCAAGTATTATCTCAGTGAGAGAATTCATTTCAAAAAAAAAAAAAGAGAGGAAGGTACCTGAGGACTACCACTGTCCCTTAATCTCAAGTCACAGTTGAAGACACTGATATGCACAGGTGTGCCCACTGTCCCCACAAAAGAATGGTTCTTATTTTATTTCTAAACTTAATGCAGATGCATTTTTTTCATTTTAAGATGGCAAGAAAGATTATACCTAATGTTTAAACCAACTAACATCTTCATATCATTGATGATTGAGAATTCAATGGCTTTTTAAAAATTTAACGTGATGAAGCCAATACTCTTGAAATCCAAAAGCTTGACAGTTCATCATTTGACCATTTTCTGAAAACCTAGAATTAAGAAATCTACAGGGGAAAATTAAAATCTGATGAAAAGAATGTTTTCTATATTTTTTCCTTCCTGTGTCTCTGGCCTTAGGCCTTACTCATTACCCCTGATTTTAAATTTTCTATCAGACTCCCTACTACAAAATCAGCTGGGTTCTAATCACACCATTTGCTTGTACTTTGTCTGTCTTTTCGTTTATTATTTTCCTTCAGGTTTTGGTCATTTGCTTGCTTTATTCCAGAATCATGCCAGATCCTGAACCTAACAAGAGATGGGAAGAAGAAAACAGTTGCAGCGTTTACAGATTTCACAATCTAGTGAGAGGAATAAAAGAACAAAAGTTATAAATGCTACGAGATTCCCAGCTCCCAGAATCATAGCTTGCAGATATTCAGTGATAGATGTAGGGCTAGCGATGGTTAATGCTACCCTTCTCTGGGAAATCTCGATGTTTTCAAGTGTGAGATCTGTCAGAAGTGGACTAGTTTACAGGATTTGAATGGTAATGGCTCATGTCTAAGTATTGATTCTTCAACTAAAATAGCTCAAAAGTGGTCATAGGCTGTCATTGTCACAGTGAGGTTGTTTATTTATTAAGACCATTTTCATGTTTCAAACACATGGGCATCCTAAGAATGTGGCATTTGGCCAAACAGTTTGAATGAACTGTGTGTTCGCTCATTGGAATGAGAAAGGTCCCCCATAGACTCATGTATTTCAGCACTTAGTCCCCAAGATGGTACTGCTTGGAAAGGTTTTGGATGCTTCAGGGGGCATAGCCTTGGGGGATGAACCACATCACTGTCAGCTGGCATGATGGTTTATACTCTCACTGTACCACCACGACCTTCTCTCTGCTTTCTGTGTCAGATAAAATCTAGTTAGCCAGCATCTTCCTCTTCCTGCCACTATCTTGTTGTCCCACTTTCCCAGGCATTGAAGACCCTCCTTATAAAGCTATCAGCCAGAATAAGCTTTTTCTCTTGAGTTACTTTTGGTCATGATGGTCTTCTATGGAAGCCACATAAGGTACCTAAGCCAGGCTGTCTCTTTCCAGGTGCCTTTGGCTCTCTTTGAGGAGCTCACAGTGTGCACCCGTGCTCTGTGTACTAACAAACATTAGGCTGACAACTTTTGCAACTCGATGAGGCAATGCTTAATATTAACTATACCCAACCCCACATCAATACATGGAATTTGCAAATTAGTATCAACTATGATTTGCAAATTGAAGCTAATTAGAAAGTCCTAATACAGTGTCTCCTAAAAAGGCCAAAACACTTTGCATAGAAATAGCCAAATTAGAAGTCTCAATTTTCCAATTGCCTTTTGGCGAACAATTACTATTCCTCTGAGCTGTCCTCAGGATTGAAATGATAAACACATGTGATGTTAGTGAGGGCACAGAACTTACCACAGAAATTTCTCTTCCTAGGATCAGGCATGAGCTGCCCCTCTGCCATGGAGCCAAATCTTACCCAGTGATAGAATTTAATAACTTCAATTTTTACAGTAGACAATTCCTGAAGAGAAAGATGAATCTTGAGTAGAGTTAAGAAACATCAAATGTGTGGTGATATACATAATATTGCTATTTGAAAAAAAATTATTTTTGAAAATTGTGCACGTACACGCACGCACGCACGCACGCACACATTAGTACTGGTACTGCAAGGCCAAAAGAGAGCATCAGATCATTGGTTACAGGCAATTGTGTTCTCTCCATTCAACATGAGTACTGGGACCCAAAATCAGGTCCCCTACAGAAAGACATGTGAACTGCTGAACCAGCATTCTGTTTTAATTCTTTCTTTTCGTGGGATTTTATGGTGCTAACAAAGGAAAAAAGAGTCAGTGTCAAAAATAAATTCATAACTAATAAAACTTATTATTCAAAGTTAAGTTACCATGAATAAAAATCGAGAGCTAGGGCAATGACTCAGCATTAAGACCACTTGCTGCTCCTCCAAATGGCATATGTTGAGTTTTCACTGGGTCAGAACTCACTGGGTGGCCCACAGCCATCTGTAGCTCCAGCTCCTAAGGATTTGCCACCATCTTCTGACCTTTGTGTGCATCTGTGATCTCATGTCACACTACTCATATAAACACACACAAAGATATGCACACCTAAATAAACATAAACACTTAAAAAGGAATATAGGCTCCTCAGGCAATGAAGAAGAATTAAGCATAGTAAAGTACTAAAGTAACTTACTACATTAGGACAGCAAAAATATTTGGAATAACTAGGAGGCACATGTTGGAAGGAGGAAAGGAGGCATATGTAATACAATTGACTCTCCAATTCTTAGAAATCAGAAACATAAAAGCAGAATATTTTCAGAAATTAAAAATGGTTTAGAAATTAAAGGTCAGAGAAATTTTTGTCATAACATATAAGTGACTAAAATAAAAAAATATGTAATTCATAAAATTTAGACTCATTTTGATATTTCCTAAAACAAATCAAACTTTTTTTCTAAGATCGAGGAGAATATTTAGACTAGAATCAGGGATTGCAGATAATGTCACAAGGCATAAGAATGAAATAAGCATAAGCATATTTCAAAAATTTCAGAAGAAATTCTGACCATCATTTACAATTACTAATAAGAACATGAAGTAAAATTGATGAATCTGGAAGCATTTCCATAGACTCAGAATGGAGAGGTCAGAAAATCATCTACCAGTGGGGTAGACTTGTTTTCTTGGTGTTAAAAAGTGGTTGCTGGGGTAAGAGAGCTGGGTAAGAGCACTTGTTGATCTTAAAGAGAATAAAAGTTTGTTTCCCAGCACCCAATTTGGGCAGCTCATAACACTCTGTAACTCCAACTCCAGAAAGACCTAATCCCCTTTTCTGGACATCGTGGGAAGCTGCAAAACCCACACATTAATGCACACACAGACATTTTAAAAATAATAAACATAAATCTTAAAAAGCAGTTATTATTAGAATGAGCCATAGTCCAATATACCCAGTGCTTTAATGAAAACTGGGAATTTAGTCACAGTTACAATTTTCAGAGAGAAGGCAGCATGGAGATACACAGGGAGAAGACGACCATGCCGCAGATGTGACACATTTGTATGCCCAAAGACATCTAAGGAATCCTCTGGTCAGATTGAGGAAGGAAAGATCCTCCCTGGAGCTATCAGGAGAACATGACTCCTGATCTTGATTCTGTACTACAATCCAAATCCTAAGAGTGAGAAAAGAACTTTTGTCGTCTAGAAAACATACACATGTGTGTGTCTGCGTGTGTGTTTGTGTACATGCATGCATGCACATGCACACACATTTTGTTATGTCAGATCTGGGAAAAATTAGACCTTCCATTAAATTACTGTGAATATTTTAAAGTAACCCTATTTGTCAGGGGCAGCCCTACTTATACACTGAAGGCCTAAAATCAGCCATCGGTCTAAAATCAGCAATAGGCCTGACATACATGCCTGCTAACACAAAGTCTTGGGTCTCTGTTGAAAAACACTGAAACAGATAGCTATAAGATATTGTAAACAGGCAGCCTTGGTGGAAATTTACCAGCCTGAATAGGAACAAGTAGTCATAGGCCTTGTGGATAGTCATAGACCTTGGGTAGCCTTGGTGGATAATACCAACATAGATAAGGACAAATAAATCATAGGTGGAGTCATAGTGACTTGTCTCCCGAACCTTCACCCAGCTGATACCCTGTTCTGGAAGATATCTGTATTCCCCCTGAACACCTACGCTCCCGCATCATCCCCTTCCCCACATCCTGCCTGTGTGAAAAGGTAAAAAATTGTGGTTTGATCAGCCTATAGACAAGCTGTGATTCTTTGCATTTGCCTATATCCCCCATCCTCTCTTTCAGGTGATCTCCCTGGACCCCTGTTAAATGCCCTGCTGTACGGGGCTCCTATTATACTTAAGTATGTATGTGCTTCAGCAATACTGAAATCCTCTTCAGGGAGCACATCACTAAGCCCCCTTGTGATATTAGTGCAATCATACCCAACCATTATATTTGCAATAATTAACAGTTGATATCGCCGGGCGGTGGTGGTGCACACCTTGAATCCCAGCACTTGGGAGGCAGAAGGAGGCAGATTTCTGAGTTGGAGGCCAGCCTGGTCTACAGAGTGAGTTCCAGGACAGCCAGGGCTCCACAGAGAAACCTTGTCTCGAAAAAAACAAAAACCAAACAAACAAACAAACAATACAAAAAACAGTTGATAACAATGTTGTAGTTCATTTTATAAATAAATTGAAAGTCCCTATATTAGGATATTATGTAGAATTAAGAAAGTTCAGTCTTTTCTATGATGATAAATGCATTTTTTTCTTGTATGCACATTTTAATGAAGTTGCGTATGTACAGAATTCATATTCTGTTAATGATTTGCCTTTGAGATAGTATTTTTCTAAGTAACATATCCTACTGCTTTAAACAAATAATGTAAATTTTTCAAATTTTTACACAGGGTTGTCTCAAAGTTGTTGGAGGTTTAGTGGACTGAAACTGTGAAGTTTAATTGTGAAAAAGTAACAAAGATTTTTAAGTTTTAAAAAAGTTTTGATTGGCTTAAGATTTTTTGAAAACTGTGGGAAAACACAACATCCTGATTAATAGAAATTTTTTGTAATTTAAAGTTTTGGCAAATAATCTGCTAAGAAGTTCAGGATTAAACATAAATTTAACATGTAGACATTCGGCCTCTGTTTACCCTCAGTCATTATCACCAGAGTGATACTCACTTTCAAAGCCTCAGATTATCATCAGGAAGCAGGATATAATTAGAACCCCTCCTAACACAAGAAGCATCCTGTCATCTGAACCATCTTCTAAAGACCATAAAATACAAATGAGTTATGTTTACAGAATGCACTCTGAAGCCTATTTTCAAAAAAAAAGTTTAATATCAGTTCAAAAGGTTCAAAGTTTTCCCAGACTAATTTCATTTTATTCTCTAGAGGCATGGAATCCTGTGTGAGCATGCACACACTCCATTGGAGTTTTATAGGTCAACACAGTAATTTACTGTAGAAGAAACAGATAGCTTTTGTGGTAGACCTGATGGTGAGAAGTTGGTGGTAAAGTTTAGCTATCCAGAATCTCCATGTTATTATGGAACCAGGCTTCCAAACTGGCATTTGACTTACACATATTCTATGTAGGACCCTTATTCCACATGGACTTCCACTATCTATCTTGTCACTCAAACCAGGGTTCTCAGGATAATAAAAAACTTGTCAATGGAATGCAAGACACACACACACACACACACACACACACACACCTAGACAGACAAATATACACAGACACACACAGATACACACACAAACACATACATAGACAAACACACATACACACACATATAAACACAGACATAGAAACAAAAAACAAATACATGGGAAAGAAACATAAGTCAATCATGGCATATGTTGATCCATTATTTATGAACATACCATTTACTGTCAAGGTACAGTCATCAATGATAAAAGTCCAATACCAAAAAGGAATAAAAATAACTTCTAGTGGAAGTTTGGGGGTCACTTAAGTATACTATCATATCATCTGCAAATAGCGATATTTTGACTTCTTCCTTTCCTATTTGTATCCCTTTGACTTCTTTTTGTTGTCTAATTGCTCTGGCTAAGACTTCCAGTACTATATTGAATAGGTAGGGGGAGAGTGGGCAGCCTTGTCTAGACCCTGATCTTAGTGGGATTGCTTCAAGTTTCTCTCCATTTAGCTTGATGTTGGCTACTGGTTTGCTGTAAATTGCTTTTACTATGTTTAGGTAGGGGCCTTGAATTCCTGAGATCCAGCTATACCACTCCTAGGCATATACCCAGAAGGTGCTCGAACATATAATAAGGACATATGCTCAACTATGTTCATAGCAGCCTTATTTATAATAGCCAGGAGCTGGAAAGAACCCAGATGTCCTTCAACTGAGGAATGGATTAAAAAAATGTGGTATATTTACACAATGGAGTATTACTCAGCTATTAAAAACAATGAATTTGAGAGGTTCCTAGGTAAATGGATGGAACTAGAAATTATCATACTGAGTGAGGTAAGCCAATCACAAAAGAACACACATGGTATTCACTCACTGATTATTGGATATTAGCCCAGAACCTTAAAATGCCCAAGATGCAACTCACAGGCCACATGAAGTTCATAAAGAAGGAAGACCAAGTGGGGGTGATTCAGTCCTTCTTAGAAGGAGCAACAAAATACTCAAGGGAGCAAATATGGAGACAAAGCGAGGGACAAAAACTGAAGGAGGGGCCGTCTGAAGACCTTTCTACCTGAGTATCCATCCCATGTGCAGTCACCAAAGGTAGATGCTGATGTGGAAGTCAGGAAGTGCATGCTGATAAGAGCCTGATATGGATGTCTCCTCAGAGGTCTTCAAGAGTCTGACATATTCAGAGGCAGATGCTCACAACTAGCCATTGAAGTGATTATGGGGTTCTCAATGGAGGAGTTAGAGTGAAGACTGAAGGAGCTGAAAGGATTTGTGGCCCCATGAGGAGAGCAACAATACCAACCAACCACAGCTCCCAGGGTCTAAACCACCAGCCTGGGAGCACTTATGGAGGGATCCAGGGCCTTAGCTGAATATATAAGAGTGGAGGGCCCTGCTGGGCACAGGTGGAAGATGAGATCCTTGACCTCATGAAGGCTGGACGCCCCAGGGGGTGGGAGTTTTGAGGGTGGGGAGGTGGGAGTGGGGGGGTAGATAGAGGTTACATCCACAAAGAAGAAGGAGGAGGTGTGAGGGGATTGGGGGTTCCTGGGTGGGTGGGGGATGGGGTAAGGGGACAACATATGAAATGTAAATAAAACATCCAATAAAAAAATTAAAAAAAAATAGAATGTAAATAAATAAATAAATAAATAAATAAATGAAATTCACCCCCCCAAAAAAAAATAACTTCTAACAGTCAAACAAGGATCTTTGTTTTTTTTTTTAATTTTATAATAAGCAATTAAATTGGCTTTGGCTAGTCATTGAAATCCAATGTTCATCTAGAAAGATTTCAGGAGACTTGTTGTAGACAATTTGAATCTTCTTCCTTCATATCTGTGTCTGGGAATCTCAGCCTTTGTGGAGTCTATTGTTTGATAATGGGAAGATCGGTCCTAGAAAATTATGTAGTCTGAGGCTGGTGGGAAGAACTGGGATTTCCTTTTTTGTTGTTAAATTTATGTGGTGTTTTTTTTTTATTATATCATGTGGACTATATGTGTTGTGAACATTGAATTAATGTCATTTTGAGGTTTATAATGACAACCATTATGATTAATGTTCAGAGTCACAATTTGAAGTGTGTTCAACCCTAAATGTTTCAAGGGCATACTGGTGAATACAGTTTCTCTAATTTCAGGTCATGCTTTTTTACCTTTCAACCATGAGCCTGTGAACAAAGGAAGCTAAGTGTCCTGAACTCCAGCAATACAGTTCATTCTCATGAATGTGAAAACCTGACTGAACATTTGAATACAAATAGTTGGGGAGCCCAGTAACTTTGTTTATCAGAGTTCCTACTTTCTTCCATGGAGTTTGCAAAAACAGCAGACAGGAGGCGCATAATTAATGCAGCTCCTTTGAGCTGTAGATAGAGCTCATCAGGCACTAGAGTACCAATGATGATCATGTACCAGGTTCCTAAGCTGGATCTGCAGGTCACTTGAGCTTCTTATTTTTATTGTCTAAGGTGTCTGTCTCCTCTCTTGGAATCTGGCACAAGTGTCGTTTCATATCACATGATTGTGGAGCTCTGCAGAAAATAGTAAAGATATGTTAGGGCATTTGAGTGACTATGTCTCTGTCTCTGTCCATGTTTGTCTGTCTATCTGACTGTTTCTGTCTTTGCCTCTCTGTTTCTCTCTCTTGAGATGAGGAGAGGGAGGGAGAAATAGCTGGATGGTCTGCTATGAGGTTTCAATATTAGAATTTAATTTTTCTCTAACTGTAAAAGAGAAAGAGCCATTTTCTTCCAAGTCTGTATGAGTCAGATATTTCTGTCTGGCCCAGTCCTCTTGACAGTTATGTTGGATCATCTCAGCATAAATTATTCTGAAATTCTTTAGACATTTGCACTTTCATATAGCTCCTGCACTTATCTCTGGAACCCAGACACAAAAAGATCCCAGATCTGGGCAGACAGCTCCAATAATCCAGTGAAGGATTGAGACTTTACTCCCTTTCTCTGGATGGAAAGCAAGCCCCACTGTCATAAGAAGCTGCCACGATGGTGGGATGGTGGCAGCTCTCACAAGGCACTGTCTCACTGTGCATACTTGGAAGTCACGTATCTTACCATGGGAAATCCTATCAGTAGTTACTTCTGGGTTGTTTTATTCAGTGTGTACATAAGAGGCACATACCAAATTACTATATTTTTAAAAATTCCATGCAAGTTAAAGTCATACCGTGATTTGTTCAATTACTTCAAAGATGTGTTTATCCAAGAAAATAGAGTCCCAGTGCTTCTTTTCTAGAGACATTACGTACAATTTAAATTCTGGATACTATTTGTTTCTTTTTTTAGCATGCTAAAGAAAAGCCCTGCAGTAACCTTCATTGATGTTTTGAGTGATGCAAAATTCAGCCCTGATTTACTTATTTCAATGTGTTTAATTTATTTATCTTTGTATAATAATGTGTCACAGTATCATATATGAAATGTGTTCTTAATAGAAAAAGAAGCACACAGAAGACAAGAAGAACTATTTCATCATTAATAATATAAGCTCCTGGTAACACGATACCTCTAGTGTGCTCTACACAAGGCTTCTTACAGAGTATAGATTTTTCAACACACAGACATACACACCACACCACACACACACACACACACACACACACACACACACACACACACACACTCCAGAAAAGATTTCTGCAGGAAAGGATCTTCAAGGTTTTGTTGCACTTAAGTTTGGAGCAGTTGTCATGCTACTTATTGGTTGTTTCAAGGTTTTATTATTTGATGGACTTTATATTATGGGAACTTAGGTTCTCTTACAACAGTCTTATTCTCCTCAAGTGTGTCCATTGTATTTATAGTCTTTGTTGAACCCATGCACTTTATTACATAGTCTCACTTGAATGTGACACATTAGACCAGTTGTTCTTGTGAGATCATTCTTAACTGGTGCTCATGAATGTCCTTTTCAAACTTCCAATACACCTCCTTCTAAAATATTCCCCATTTTAGATATTATTGCAATGAGAGAAAGAACTCGTATAGCTATAATATCCTCTAGTGCCTTGAGCTGATACAAAGACCATCTTTGGATGGTGCCAATTTGGCATCGCATCTAAGCAATTTATGAGTGGATTCTCACAAGCCCTTTTTTGTGTTGTCACGGTGACTTATCCAAACCTTCTTAGTCCAAGTGGGATGGGGGAGGGGTGGAGTGACTGACCAGAATTCTTGTCATCTCACTGTTAATTTCCAAAGATGTTAGATATTATTAGTGATATTTATACTCATAACAAATTATACTTATGTATTGTAATATATATCACAAAATATGAAGAAAAACATTTGGTTACGACAGTCATTCTTAATGCCTGTTGTCAGATGGATGACTTAAACATTAAAAAGCTGCTTAAAGTCACCTGTCAAAGCTCAGTTATTTTGATTGTGTAGCTGAACCAGGAATATGTACCACTCAGAACTAATCATTCCAAAGCCTAATATGAAGATGATTTAATAGTATCCAAAATTTCATCAAAGATATCCTTTTAAAATTCAGAGACAGTTAAGTCTCATTTTTATTTATATTTTCATTTAATAGCTTCAGTGAGTCACTTAGATTTTAGAATGTGTTTCAATCAAGGGAAAGTAACATTAAAATTTAATGACATATGTTTGGATAATTGGTATTTTTAAAATAATTTAAAGCAAAAATTTTCAAGGAAAATTATGGGTGATTGTAAACATTTTAAAATTCAGGTGTAGTATGATAGGTATATTGTATAAAATATTCAGTCTAACGTGTTCATTAGTATTTAATAAAAGTTAGATGAAGATACCAAATCACACAAGAAAATCTAAATTTCAAAATACTCCCGCTGCATCTGAATCTATTTTTTTTGATCAAATTCTTTTCAAAATAAATTCAACATTATGGAAATATATCCTTTCTCACTTGGATTAAAAATTTTCATTTTTGAAGCCTGCTACCAATGCTTTAAGAAGGGAAGAAACAAAGCATTTAGCAAACTCCATGAATTTAAATTATTTGTTCTAATAACAGTTTATACAAACCAGTGCAGTCTTTATATTACACTGATGTTATCTTCATATCAGACACCAAAGAATGTTTTTCCTTCCATAATACTTAAAAACAAGATAGTTTTTGTTTATTTAATTTTATTCTTCTTTGAAAAAATGTTTCACTATATAGCTAAGACTGGCCAGTGACTTCTTCTGTAACCTACATTGGCCTCCAACTCATAATTCTCCTTCCACTGGGATCACAAATTGGGGCCACCATGAGTGGAAATATTATTGCTTTGACCCAAGAAAGCAGGAACTACTGCCTGATGAGAACCTTTCTGTTAGTGCACAGTCACCTGAGCACTAAGTTAAGCCCACCTGTGTATTCATAGATGTGTGTGCCACTGTGTGTTGTGCATGTGTGTGTGTGTGTGTGCATGTGCACGTGTGTGCTTTACATGTGTGCACAGGTGTGTATTTTGTACAAAACCAGCTGTGAGCTCAAATACTAAATCAGTTTATCTTTCTTATCATTTAAAGAGATTGAGGGCCAACCAACAAAATAAAGCCGATGAAGGAACTTGCTACCATGCGTGAGAACTGAGTCCTATCTCTGGAACCCACATGACAGAGAGACAGAGGAGAGAACCAACTTCTGACAGTTGTACTCTGGCTTCCACATTGTGATGTAACACATTTCCACAACAACAACAACAACACACACACACACACACACACACACACAGGAATCTAAATTGATGAGAAACAAAAGTTCCACAAAGAGATTGATCCATGGCTTACTTCTTTCCTCATCAACAAAGCCAGGAATCACTTTGAACTTTTTAATTTACCAATACTAGATTGGTGGTTCTCAACTTTTCTAATGCTGTGACCCTTTAATAGAGTTCCTCGGGTTGAAATGACCTTCAGCCATAAAATTACTTTTGTTAGTCCTTCATAACTATAATTTTGCTACTGTTATTGATCATAACGTAAATATCTGTGTTTTCTGATGGGCATAGGCAATACCTGTAAAGGGGTCATTTGTTTCCCCAAAGAGGTTGTGACTGATATGTTGAGAACCACTGTATTAGGTTGAAGAAATATAAAATAATTATGAAATTATAATGTATTCTTGAAGTTCATTTTAGGAGAACCTAGAATAGAGGCCCTAAAGTGTGCCACAGTGGACACAGATGGAAGGGAGCATATCCATTGGCTAAGGGAAAAGCCAGAAAGAGCTTTGAATGAAGTCATGATATTTGAAACCAGTCCTCTTAAAGCACTGTGTTTTTCAGGAAAACAAAGCACCCACATATATGTATGCGCCAGTTTGTATAAGAGTGTGAGTGTGTATGTGTGTGTGTATGTGTGTGTGTATGTGTGTGTGTATGTGTGTGTGT
>NW_021604615.1:12278706-12352537 GCF_004785775.1 Grammomys surdaster | reverse complement strand
TGTGTGTGTGTATGTGTGTGTGTATGTGTGTGTGTATGTGTGTGTGTGTGTATATGTGTGTGTATGTGTGTCAACTAGTCTATTCACAATGCGGCCAAATGGTGTATAAGATTTCACAACACTAGACCCCAGGAATTTAAAAAAAGAAATGTGTGTGTGTGAGAGAGAGAGAGAGAGAGAGTGAGTGTGTGTGTTTGTAGTTGGTCCAATACTGTCCAGAACAGAGGCAGTGTACAAGGACAATAAGTTCACAACCTACCAAACAGTATGTGGGAATGTGTATATCAAATAATAAAAGCATTGCTTAACATCACTTAAATAAAGAGTTAAATTTTCTGACATGTCAGGGTTGGGAGAATCAACTGGTTATTCATATTGGTTTAGAACTATGAGTTATGTATCATGGCTCCTTGGACATTCTTGGAGTTTCTCATGAGCACAGCATGAAGAGGGGTCATGCTTGATCCTATTTCCTGCAAAGCTTTATTTCTTCCAGAGTTTTTCTTGAAGATTTTTTTTTTTAAATTCCAGGGAACTGGTGTTGTGAAATCTTCTATACCATTTGGCCTCGTTATGAATAGACTACTTGAATGTTTTATTACAGCATTGCCTCTAGTGTTCTTACAAGATATCATGTAACCTATTGTAAAGGTATGTGTATGCTAATGCATATGACTGTGTTTTTTGGGAGAATATAGGCAGATGGTCCATAGATTCTGGTGAAGCTACTATTTGCCAATTGAAAGAATGATCTGTTTTATACCCTTGTTAATGACTAGTGTTCACATGTCCATGTGTGTAGGAACTTATTTGTATGAAGTATGCAGATGCGTTTACAGGCAACAGAACCACTTTAGTTGCACAACTCAGCTCTATTTTAACTCCTTTCCATCCAGTTGGTCCACATCCTGCCTCAGCACCCCTGTCTCCCTTTGCAGTGAATGAATAGGTTGGGCTGTGAAACCCTGAAGGAAGTTTGACCACTGAAGACATTGACACTTGAGAGAACTTTTCAAAATGCATTTAGTCTTGAAAATTAAAAAAAAAACCTTTGACAAAATGCTAACTAGATTGACAATTTTTTCTTGTTTAAAATAAACGTTTGAATGCATTGCAGAAACTAATTTGTCTTTTGCAGTCTTTAAATACTGCATCAGAGAAAATGAATACATTCTGTGTTAGAGGTTTGCTTAATTAAACCAGGCTTCATTATAATCTGAAGTCTGAGAACTGAACATCACTTAATAGAAAAACTGAATTTAAGAAGAGGGTGTCTATACAACTCATCATTCAGTGAATTTATGTTTATAGTCCTCAAAACTTCCTGCTTATCTTCTCTCTTTATAAATGCACAATGGATTTCTTAATTATTTCTGACTACTTTTGGTTTGAAGTTGGATTTGTCAGATACCATGACCGCTCTTATTTGTCTTTATGTCCATTTGACTAGAACCCCTCATGCTTTTAGTCTGTATATCTTTGTTCTCCTGAGTTTCTTGTAGACAGCAGCCAGTTGGATCTTATTTCTTAATCTATTCAGTCAGTCTTCATCTTTAATTGGAAGATTGGTATTAATCACAATTATATTTAAGTGATTGTTGAGTCTCACAGTTTAATTTTTCTCTTCTTCAGCTTGATGATTTGCTGTTTATTGAGTTAGTAATTTTAACTCCCCACCCCAAATTCTCACGTGTACATTAATCATTCTAGTGAGATTTATGGTTTCTCAAACTGTCATGATTACATCTACCTTGCACCCTTATTCTTGGGTATTAGTGTCATCTGCAGTGCTGGCTTAGTGAACTAATTTAGTGTGTGACTGTCGTGGAAGGTCTTTGTATTACTCTGACTTTAGAGCACTTCTTATGAATACAATACTCTCAATTGGAGCTGTATTCTTTCAGGACTTCAAACAGGTAATTCAAGTGCTCTTCTGGCAGTATTTGAGGCTCCTGCTGAGAATTCTGATATCATTGAAATATTAGTGCCTTTGTGAGTGAGTTTTAGTTTTTGTCCTCCAGCTTTAGGGTTTCTTTATTCATGTTAATTGGGATAGATGCAGAGATACTCTTCCTGGGCACATCTGTGTGCTGAGTACCTTCTGTATTTGCACACTTCTTTCTGTTCTGGATTTGGGAGCTTTTTGCTATCCTTTTGTTGAATAGTTTTTTTGTATGTTTAGACTATAAACATACTATGATTCATGTCCTCCAGGGATTTATGTTATAGACAAGATTGTCTCTCCATTCTTTGATTTCTTCTGAATAGAATAATCTCCCAACCTAGTCTTTAGTCCCTAATATTCTTTCTTATTTCTGCTTTTGTTCATTGTTTAGATTTTCAATTATATATTTTATTTTCTTTTTCTTTTTTTTTTCAGAATTTATTTTTCCCTCTGCTCCATTGCTCATCCAAACCTAGAATTCACTGCTTTGAAGTCACCGATTTCCAGAAATGGACATTTGGATTCTTCGTTTCTCATTGTCTCTAGGTCAGTTTCTTTGTGTTCAGCTGCTGAAATATTATGAACTTTTGGAGGTGCCATAGTGGCTTTCTTTTTCATACAATTTTTTTGTGTTTCTATGTTACAATATATGTTGCTTTTTGCTAATTTTTCTTCCATATTTAGGTGGAATCTTTTTAATGAGAAGCCTTGTCCTGATGTGTAAATACTCGGCCACTCATAAAAGAGAAAATAAACTCGCATCAGAGTAACAAAATTAAAATTAACCTAAAAACAAAATAAAGTTGATTATCATGCCACAAAAATAACCACATAAAAGAAAGCAGTTAACAGTGTCCATCTTCCTGTGAAGTCAAAAATTATTAATGTAAAAAAGAAAATAATGAAACAATTATAAAAGCATGAAATAAAAGAGGAACAAGAAATAGGAAAAGAATGATACCATGTTAACTGATTAAAGGCAAAAAAGGGGAAGTTATCAGAACAAGCAATATTAAAATATCCAGTTACAAATGAGAAGAAATATGAATGAAACTAGGAAAAGAGAAAAATAACATTAAAAGAAAAAATAAAGGATGTAGACTATATAAGATTTTTAAATGTACAGAAATGGAGAAAATTGTGTCTGCGTCATGTAATACTGGAATCTGATAAGTCCTGCGGAAAAGTGTGGCTGTTATTATCTGGATTCTATTATATTTTTGTTCCTAACATACAAGTTGGTGCTGTATATAGGCTGAGAGCCAGGAAGACTATGGTTATTTCATCATTATTAGAACTCAATTCCTTTAGCTCTCCTTGGTACATCGAAGATTTCTGTGCTTATATTACCATTCTTTCATATTCATTGTCTCCTATGCCATAGAGCCCATAATATATTAATCATCATTTTAAATTTTTTGTCTGACAATATAAAAATCCATGTCATTCATATATATTTTTCTAAATATATATTTTATCTTTTTATAAAATAAATGAAACTTTTTTTCTAAATCATATGTGTATATAGCTTTCATATGGTTTTTATAATCACCCCCAGCCTTTGTTTCAGACTGTAAGTGAGATGTGAGAGAGCAGAGACTGAGGTGATGATGCTGATAGGGTGAGATTTTTCATGTATTTGAGGAGGGTGTAGCTGGTGAATGCTTACTTGTTAGTACTTGCTGTAGACGTCTGACTTATCTTTTGTTTCCTGCTCTCCTGTGGTCTTGAGCTTTGTGGTGAGTCTGGCTAAGGTAGAATATTCATCTTGTCACTTTCTTTCTCCCATGTAAACTGGAGATGGAAGAGAAGAGCTGCAGTATGGTGTAAAGTTTGGGAAAAGGATAACTCTATGCTATTGTTCAGTCTGATTTGTGGGGACATCCACAAGTACTTTCTAACTTCTTTCTATTTGTATGTGGAGATGGAGGGGAAGAAAAACACTCTCCAGTTTGGAGGAGTGTCTGACATTCTTTCCCTAGGAGAAGGATTTTACAAAGAGATCATTGCAAGGATGTACCACAGATATTTCTCCCCAAGTTTCTCTTCTAGAGCCAAGAGAAGGTCTTCTTTACTCTTTACCATGAGAACTTTGTAAGATTTCCAGGAATAAACCCTCCAAGAGAGGGAGCCTTTTTTGCCTTGATCACATATAAACTGAGAGATTCACTGTGTTCATTATTACATATTCCTCAGTCTCTTCTCTCGTGAGTATGGCTGCAAGGGCTTCTATTCTAGGCACCAATGTCTCAGTTATGACTACTTGGATTCCTTACTCTCAAGAGTTTAGGGTGGTGGTTTTTTTCCACAATTTTAATTCTATGATAAGTCAAAATATTTACTTCTTCCAACTTTGTCACCAACAATGGTGATGACGACCAAGGTTCAACATATCAAGCATAAATTGATATTATTTGACCATATTTATCCTTTGAAGGAATTTTAGGAAAGCTACAATATGTTTAATGATAACCTTCTATAAACTGGAGATTGTAAATCTAGAAAGTCATGGATGACATGCCTCACCTAAAGATCTGTAGATTTCTTGTCATCAATTATGGATAAACAATAGAGGAATATTAAGATATAATTGATCAACTGATAATTTTTTGTCTCCTATTTTGCTTCATGTAGTTTCAGCATTACCCATTGCCAGGTTATGGTGCATCTTTTTTTTTATTTGTTTGTTTGTTTTTTTGTTTTGTTTTGTTTCCTGATACATTGACCCAAGACTTTCAACTATACCAAGGCTGGGTTGCTTTATAGATACACATTGACTTAATTACTTGTCTGTGTGTCTTAGTCAGTGTTCTATTGCTGTGAAGAAACACCATGACCACAGCAATTCTTATAAAGTAAAATATTTAATTGGAGCTAGCTTACAGCTTTCAAAGTATGAGTCTATTATTGTCATAGTAAGAAGCCTGGCAGCATACAGGCAGATATAGTAGAGTTGAGACTTCTACATCTGGACCCTCAGGCAGCAGGAAGAGAGAGTCACTGGGCCTAGTTTGGGCTTTTGAAACTTCAAAGCCCACCCCTAGTGACACAGGTCCTCTCACAAGGCCACATCTCCTAATCTGTCTAACCTTCTCAAAAAGTTTCACTCCAGTAAAATGTCTGAGCCTCTGGAGGCCATTCCTATTCAAACCACCACAGTCTGTTCAAATATTCTGACAAAACCAATTTTCAAATGAAAGACTTTATTTTGGTTCAAGGTTTGATGGTCCTATCTATCCTGGTGTGTGGATCCTGCAGTAGTACACCCACAGTCAGAAAGAAAGGATCAACAAATACCTATCCTTGGCTAATTTGCCTACCATCAGCTTATTCTTTCCTGTTATGCAGCCCTGGCCACCCACAGTGAGTGGGGCCTTCTACCTCAGACTAATCAAGATATTTCCTCACAGAGATGCCTGTAGTGTTGTCTTCCTGTGATTCTCGATATCATCAAGTTTGTAACTGAGAACTGAGATTGACCATTATGTATGTACCTGAAAGGCTGTGTAATGGATAGACAGTATGCCTCAGTAGCTTACAGATGCTTGCCAGGCAAGCCCAAAGACCTGACTCCATTCCCAGAACACTTGTACAGATGGAAGTACATAACTGACTGCACATAGTTGTCCCTGGCACAAACGTCTTCCCTCCCTTTCGATCTCCCCCTTTCTCTTTCTCTCTGACTCTGTCTTTCTAACACACATACAAACAAATTAAAAAAGTATCTATCCTTTAATATCAAAAATTCAAATTTACCTAGTATCCTGCATCTTACCTGCCGGCATCACTGGGAACCTTTCAGAGATATCAATTTCTCCACTTCAGATCTAGTGAACTAAACTCCGTTCTAATGAGAATGTAACTCGTTGGTTGCCATATTCAATGCCAAAAGTCTCCTCTCCTCTGGCCAGTTTCTTTCTGCAAGGAGATCCTTGTGGCATGAGGTAGTTTGCTGCTTACTATCAGGGTAGCCATGGGAAATGTGTGTGTTTGAAAAGAAGCTATGATCCTGGACACTACCCATTTCTTCAAGTATCTAATTACACAATCATAGGGTTGCCCTAATGTCAGATTTTATCAAAACAGTTTACAAATTAAATATAGCTTGTGGTATTGAAAGGTGTTACAATGTAATAGCAGGAAAGTGTTAAGGCATTTATTACTTAAATAACATTTTCTATAATAAAGACACTTCCATTTTTCTTTATTCTTTCTTTTTAGAAAATTACACAAATGAATGTGTGGCCAAAGCCACCGTGGGGGTTTAAATCTCAAAGCATTTAAAAATATAATCTCATGTTTCATTGGGCTGTCCTTTTCCTTGTGGCCATGTGTAATTGATTTCATTAATTACCTCAGCTATTTCACCTCAGTGTTTCCACAGTAAACATTTTTTCTATAAATTAGACAGACTCTCCTTTTGTACAGAAATGTATAAAAATAGACCCAGAGTTGCAAAATGAATTTATACACACACACACAGACAGACACACAGACACACATATATACACACATATACATACATACACACATGTGCAGATATATATGTATACATATATATGTATATATATGTGTGTGTATACATATACATATGTATATGCATATACATACACATACATATACATCTGCTGAGTCCTTTTTAGGGGTATTGCTTTGTGTACGACTTCAGACCTGACCATTCTGTATTGGTAACAATTAGGGACTCATCTCTGGGAGAAGCTAAATCTCCTTTCTCACTCATTAGTTGATTGTATGTTTCATTTTTTGTCATTGTTGGGTTTTTTGTTTGTTTTTTGTCTAGAATGAGGCCTTGTGACATTTTCCTCTTCCACATTAGAATGTTTATTGCTATTGTTTAAGACTTTTTATCCACTTCTCCTCTGTTTCTCTTCAGAAACAGAAGGATTCCCATGGATACCAGCCCTGGCATACCATGTTGCGAAAAGTCTAGAAGCACTTTCTCCTACTAAGGCTAGAAGAGGCAGCCCAGTAAGAGGAAGAGGGTCTCAAATCAGGCAACAGTGTCAAACACAGGCCTTGCTCCCAATATTTGGAGTCCCACATAAAAACCAAACTATACAACTGTAATATATGTGCAGACCACCTAGGTCAGTCCTGTGCCTGCTCCTTGGTTGGTGATTCAGTCTCTGTGAACCCCAGCGGGTCCACATGGTTGGTTCTGTAGGTTTTCTTGTAGTGTCCTTGGTTTATCTGATTCCTTTAATCCTTTCTCCTTGTCTAGCAACAGGATTCCCCAAGCTCTGCCTAGTGTTTGCCTATGGGTTTCTGCATCTGTTTTCATCAGTTGCTAGGTGAGGACTGTCTAATGACAATTATGCTAGGCTCCTGTCAGCAAGTATAGGGGAATGTCATTACCAGTGTCAGAAGTTGGCTCCCTCTCATGGCATGGGTTTTAAGCTGGACCAGTCAATGGTTTACTGCTCCATCTTTACCTCTGCGCATCTTATAGGGAGGGCAAATTGTAAGTTGAAGGTTTTGTGGCTGGGTTGCCATCCAAAACCCTCTATTGTAAAGTTTACTTGGTTCTAGGAGATGACTGGTTCAGCTTCCATATCCCCCACTGCTAGAAATCTTAGCTTAGATTACCCTCAGAGATTACCGGAAGTTTCCATTGCCTTAGGTTTCTAGATCATCCCAGAGATGCCCTTCTCCCCATTACAGTTGTCTCTCCCAGTATTCTCTCCTTCCATCCTGATACTTCCTTTTTCCATCTCCATTCTCACCTCTGTCCAGTCCCCAACCCCATCCGCCTACCATAATGTCTATTCTATTCTAATTCAGCTTTTCAGTGATATTCAAGCATCCTTACCCCACCCCCTTGAGCCCTCCTTATCACTAAGTTCCTTTGGGTCTGTGGACTGTAGCACGGATATCCATCACATTACAGCTATTATCTTTTCAGGGATCATTTCTATAGTTTATTCAGGACTTTTTTTAGGCAAACACATTGTTGAACTATCATCAGGGTAGCTTCCCTATCGTTTCTACAGGATACATTCTCACAGTAGACTTCACAGAGACATTCTCACAGAAGACCTCTGGCTCTTACAGCCTTTTCATCCCCTTTTCTTTGATGTTTCCCAAGCTTTACGTTTCAGGAGTTGTTTTATAGATCTATCTGTTGGGGCTGGAATTCCTACAATCAGTTGATCATTTCATTAAGACCAGTTGTGGTTTTTTTCTTTAATGGATGAAGATATGCTTATCTATAGTTCTAAGGATAAATTTTAGAATTCAATTAGGAATTATGCTGATCTAGTAAAGTAGCATTTTGTAGAGAGAATATCTTGCATATTCTATGGATGTATCACTTGTCAATCAAAGCCTGTAGCCATGGCTTAGGCAGGAAATAGAAGGTCGGACATCCAGGAGGATAAAGAATTCTAGGATAAAGTCAGGTGCAGAAGATCCACCCAGGAAGATGTGAGGAGACAGACACATGGTACCTGAGCACAGGTAACCACCTATGTGGCAGAATGTAAGTTAAAATAATTGGCTTATCTAAGTTATGATCTAGTCAGAATAGAGCTTAGCTATATAACCAAGGTATTTGTAAATATATTTTTGTGTCTGAGTCTTATTTCTGGGAGCATGATTCTGGGAGGAAGAACCAACCATAACATCAGTTCTCTAAGATCTATGTCTTCACTAGTGTTGGGTAGTTGACTGTTTCTAGCACCAGCCATGATTTCTCTCCTCTCGAGTAGTTCTTATTTCACACTTAGTGCTATCCTGCCATGCTGGTAATTGTTGTTCATATATATCATGAGTAGGCTACTGGATGTTTATCTCTTTTGGCCTCTTGCACAAAATCTACTGGTACTATGAAAGGAAGAGTGTAATGATGAAGCTTTCAAGTCAGATGTAGAAGAGCCTTCTGTGTCCTGATCCAAAGTTATGGATCTTCATCAATTAGGACAACTTCAAAATTCTGAGGGATGACCAAGAGCAACAACAATAACCTATATTGGCTTGATCATCACTAGGACTACCAAGACCAACAACTCAAATGGAGGTGTCTGCTGCCAGGTACTGGGGCTTTAAGATAGTCCATAGCTTTTGAGGGAAGTACTGACAGTTCAGATGACATAGTTTCCTTTATTATTTATCTATAAACTGTCAGACTAACAGACAGAGAGACTTACATGTCTTACATGTAATTTTAGGTAGTAAATATAAATTAATATGGGAATGGGAGAAAGATGTCATTACAGAAGTGGAGGGCTGGCAAAGAACTCTAGGGATGTTCGATTAAGTTTCAAATTATTGTGTGTGTGTTTTTTTAAATGGGCCAGGGAATGATGTCAGCAACATAACAGAGCTGTTTATGTTGGTTTTTTCTTGCTAGAAAAAAATATAGATGATACTATAACTTCAGGTGGAAGGTAGAGAAAAAAATCACAGAAACTGTGATCATCAAGTTCATTAGAACTCTTGGAAATTAACAAAAGCATAGAGTTGCCAGACAAGCGGAATCAAGAAAAGGGAATTGTAAAAATGGAGGGAAATCCTGAACATGTTTGTGTTTGTTCTGTCTAACCTCTACCAGTATGGCAGCAGGGTGGAATGGAGTCAGCTATGTAGATGGGCTCCTTGTCCAAGAGAGACGGCAGGAACCAATCCTGTGTCTATCCACACTGGCATGATTATTCCTTACTAACCTTACTAATTCAGAACTGAGCTTAGAGGGAAGCACAGTGCCAATGCAGATATCTGGAGACTTCTGAGTCAAAAGTCTCAGAAGTGTGTGGACTCAGAAATCCTTGGCGATGCTCAGAAGAAAACTGAAAGTCCTTACTATCTCACTGTTAATTATTCTTAGGCTCAGCAGAATCATGGCTAAGTGCTGGAGACAGGAATAGATTCTATCACAGGTTATTAATCTTGGGTCTGGTGGGTATGGGGACTCTAGAGGAATTCTTAATGGGTACAAATCCAGCTCAGAAAAACTAAGACAGTTTTGACAGGTGTAGATGGTGTGAGAATTTGAAGCTCTGTAAATGTGATTAACAGCATAAAACTGGACATTAAAAAGTCAAATTAGAAAAAAAAAACATGTTGCACAATATTTGAGACAATATAATGTAATTGCATCATGAATATTGTTATATTTTTGCCATTTTTCTCTTATGTAAGTACTACTCCTTGCGGATGAAGTATGATGTGCTTGTAGAACATGGATTCATTTTACCTCTGGTATTTTTTCCATCTAACAAAGGCTCTGTCTTACCACTTTGTTTCCACATTTCACAATAAATAATGTAGTTGTGCTGATTTTTAGGTATAAAAATTAATCCTCTCCATAAAGAAGCCAAACAATAGCAAATAAAGCATTTTATTATATGCTTTTAAGCAAAGAATAATGTTTCTAAATTTGCTTAGAATTATGGAGCATTTAAATTGTCATGATTTTTGTTTATGGAAATCAGTAAATTTGTGGTTTACAGCAACACAGAATTTCCCTTTGTGTTCCAATAAAGTAACCAATAAATCAGTATGTCTTTGTTAGACCATATGCAGGAGACTCTGAGTGAGGCCCTATTGGGGATTAATGTTGGGTTAGAATTTATACCTTGTAAAAGCAGTGGAATAATTCCATCTGTGAATGATATTGATCACTATGATATATTTTACAATTGACTTGTTCACACTTTTAGTTGTAGATGTGATTTTACTATCTTCAGAAGACAGTGTTAAGATACTTGAGGAGTCTTACATTCATTCCTTTCTCAGAACAGATGTACTCACCTAGGTTTACTTGATGAAGCAACCACAGGGAGCCAAACATTTTATAAAGTATTGATAACAGCAACCATCAAAATGATTAGAGCAGTAAACACAGACACAGTAGCTGTAGCTTTGGAGGTAGTGTTCTGTTAGGCCCTACATGGCCAAGAGTCTCAATGAAAATGGCACAAGAATATAAACTTAAGCAAGAGCCCCGGTGTTTCCATGCTTAGTTTCTAACTGGCAGATTCAGCTGAATAAAGTCTAATTAAATCCCAGTGGGCAGTCATGAGCTGTCCGATGCAGGCACCACAGGATGAGTACCACCATCTGGAAGGCTTTATGGTGCAGACATTATACCCATGCTGACAAATAAAATAAATGAAGCTTTAGCTATCTAGCAAAAGGTATCCGGGTAGAGTAATAGATTAAAGATGATTTATTAAAGGTGTAGGGGGTAGACATGTGACTTGAACACAGGATTAGGGCATTGTACCAGTATCCCTCTCATTTGATATCTTTCAGCTGTAGCTACAGTGGTAGGTAGAGAGTCTGCTTGACTTAAGGACACTAGTGGGAAAGTCTGCTAACAATGTAGCCTCATGGAAGTGGATGATAAAGAAAATCCCTTTGTTCTGCCAATTGCAGCTGACAAAAGTGCTGTAAGCCAGTAAGCCTTGTTACTTCTGTTGAGACAAAAGCAATTTCAAAGGAGAAAGATGTAATTTGGCTCACCATTTGAGGGAGGAAAGGCACACAGCACTACAAGGTAGCTGGTCACATTGCATCTACTCTCAGAAAGCCACAGGCAGTGAATGATGGTCCTCAGCTCACTTTCTTCTTTATGCAGTCCTGGACCTCAGCCCACAGGATGATGGCACCCACACTCAAGATGGGTCTTCCTCTTCCTTAAACCTTTCCGGAGATATTCTTATGGAGACACTGATTAATGTTTCCATGATGACGCTAAATCTAGACAAGTTGAATATAAACATATTACAACATTAGGATTCGCCCCTCTCTCTTTTAGAGAATCAAACAATGTTCATTATAAGGGTGCCTGTGTTCTTGCCACTATGTCACAGTCGCTTGATTTAAGGAATGACATAAAGCATAAACTCTATATCACACTTAGTCCACAGATCAATATGTCAGTTGAAATGTTCAATATCACATACTTTCTTTTAGAAGTTCCTGGCCAAGAGCTGACCACAGGCTTGATTCATGAGTAAGACTGAATATCAACATTGACCAGATCTAGACTCAGATGGGAGCTAATTCTCTTGGGTAGACCTATGAGGAATTCTGAAGATTAGGTCAGTGTTTGGGCATGTTTAGAAGGATTATTTGGTTAGGTTAATTGAGGTGGGAAGACCCACCCTAAGGTAGTTGTACCATTCTCTCAGAACCTAGAGTGATAAAAAGGAGGAAATATTTACCACTCTCTTCTTGACTACAGATTCAATAGTTTCAAGTGCTGTAAGATATTGTCACCTTGACACTCTCACTAAAATAAACTGGACTTTTGCCTGAATAAAACTTTAATCCTTAAAGGTATTTTGTTAGGGTACTTTAAAAATTTGTTTGTTTATTTATTCAATTTACAACTCAATATCAGCCCCTTCTCTCCTCCCAGTACTCCCTCACACAATCGTCCTCTCATTCGACCTTCCCCTTCTGTTTGAAAAGGGGAAGTCCCTTCTGGTTGTCACCACCAACCCCTCCCATCAAGTCACTACAGGAATAGGTACACCCTCTCCCACTGAGGTCAGACAAGGTGGTCCATTTAGGAGTGCAGGACCCACAGGCAGGCAGGGAACAGGCTCAGGGAAAGACCCTGCCCCAGTAGTTTGGGGACGAACATGAAGATGAAGGTACTTATCTGCTACATATGTACAGGGGACCTAGGTCTAGCCAATGCGCATTCTCTGGAAGCCTCCAAGAGTCCAGGTTAGTTGACTATGTTTGTCTTCCTGTAGAGTCCCTGTGTTCTCTGGGGATTCTTTCTCCCAGCTCTTCCTTAAGACTTCCCAAGCTCCATCTAATGTTTGGACATGAGTCTCTGCATCTCTTTCCATTGGTTTCTGGATGGAGCCTCTCAGAGAACAGTTATGCTAGATTCCTGTCTGCAAGCAGAACAGAGTGTTAATAGTGTAAGGAGTTGGTTCTTGCCTGTGGGATGGGTCGTAATTTAGAGCAGTCACTGGTTGCCCATTTCCTTTGGTCTACCTTTGTCTATTCACACCTTATGGGCAGAACACATTTTGGGTTGAAGGCTTTAGGAGTGGGTTGCTCTCCCTATCCCTCTACTGGGAGTCCTACTTGGCTACTGGAAGTGGTCACTTCAGGATCTGTATCCCCCACTGCTAGGAGTCGCAGCTAGAGTCACCCCCATAGACCCACTGGGACATCCTACCAACCCAGGTCTCTGGTATGTCCTAGAGATTGCCTACCACCACCAATCTCTCTTCCCTCTCCCCTGCTCTCCCTACATATGATCTCTTGTCTCCCTCCCATCCTACTTCCTTTCCCATCCATCCCTGCTTTCACCCAGTTCACTCCTTCCATCATTAGGGTGAAACAATGGCCTGTCTGTTTCTTTATCAGTACCATGCAGTTTTTATTACTATTGCTCTGTAATACAGCTTGAAATCATGGATAGAAATACCTCCAGAAGTTCTTATTTTTGTTCAGCATCATTTTAGTATCTTGGTTTTTTTTGTTTTTCCATAAGAAGTTGAGACTTATTCTTTCAATATTTGTAAAGAATTGTGTTGGAATATTGATGGAGATTGCATTGTATCTCTAGATTGCTTTTAGTAAGATGGTCATTTTCACTATACTAATTCAACCAATCCATAAGCATGGGAGATCTTTTCATCTTCTGGTACCTTCCTTAATTTCTTTCTCCAAAGATTTGAAGTTTTCGTACTACAGTATTTCACTTGTTTGGTTAGAGTTACATCAAGGCATTTTATTGGATTTGTGGCTATTGTGAAGGGTACTGTCTCCCTCACTTCTTTCTCAACCCAATTATCCCTTGTGTAGAGTAGGGCTACTGATATCTTTGAGTTAATTTCGTATTCACCCACTTACTGAAGGTGTTTATCAACTGTAGTACTTCTCTGATAGACTTTTTTTTGGGTCCCTTGAGTATACTACTTTATCATCTGTAAATAGAGACACTTCGACTTCTTCCTTTCTAATTCAGATTCCCTTAATCTCCATTAGTTGTCTTATTGCTCTAGCTAGAACTTCAAGTATCATATTCAAGTTTCTCACCATTTAATTTGATGTTGGCCATATGCTTGCTATATATTACCTTTATTATGTTAAGGTAGGTACCTTGTATTCCTGTTTTCTCCAAGACTTTTAACATGAAAGGGTGTTGGATTTTGTTAATCGTCTTTTAGTCATCTAGTGCGATAAACATGTGTTTTCTTTTTTCTTTTCCTTTTTTAATTTTTCTTTCAGTTTTTTTTACATGGTGGATTACATTGGTGAATTTTCCTATATTGTACCACCCCTCCATCTGAGGGACAAAGCCTACTTGATCATGGTAGATGATGTCTTTGATGTGTTCTTGGATTTGGTTTGCGAGTATTTTATTGAATATTTTTTTCATCAATGTTGATAAGGGAAATTGGTCTGAAATTCTCTTTCTTTGTTGAGTTTTTGTGTGGTTTAGGTATAAGGGTGATTATGGCTTCCTAAAATTAGTTTAGCATTCGTTTTTCTGTTTCTATTTTGTAGAATATTTTGAGGAGTATTGGCATTAGCTCTTCTTTGAAGGTCTGATGGAATTCTGCAATAAAACCATTTGGCCCTGGGCTGTTTTTTAAATTGAGAGGTTTTAAATGACTAATTCTATTCCTTTAGGGGTTATGGAACTATGCAGATAATTTATATGACCTTGATTTACCTTTGGTAATTAGTATCTGTCTAGAAAATCACCTATTTCATTTAGATCTTCAAATTTTGTGGAGTATTGGCTTTGAAATAAGACCTAATGATTCTCTGAATGTTTTCAGTGTGCATTGTCATGTCTCCCTTTTCATTTCTGATTTTGTTAATTGTGTTCTCTCTCTGCCTTTTTAGTTAGTTTAGCTAAGAGTTTGTCTATCTTGTTGAATTTTCTCTCAAAGAACAAGCTCTTGGTGTCATTGATTCTTTGTATTGTTCTCTTTGTTTCTAATTGATTGATTTCAGCCCTGAGTTTATTTCCTGTGATCTACTCCTCTAGAGTGTGTTGTCGTCGTCTTCTTCTTCTTCTTCTTCTTCTTCTTCTTCTTCTTCTTCTTCTTCTTCTTCTTCTTCTTCTTCTTCTCTTTCTCCTCCTCCTCCTTCCTCTTCCTCTTTCTCTTCTTCCTTCTCCTCCTCCTCCTCTCTCTTTTTTCTTCCTTCTTCTTCCTCCTCCTCTTTTGACAAACAGAGTGGCAGAGAGGAGCTTGAGAAACTCTGCTGGATTCTGAATTCAACAGAGATGTGTAAGGGGACCACAGAATGCCCATAACTCACAAACTGAGGATATTCATGAAATTGCTGAAATGTAGTTGAAGTGCCAGAATATATACATACTTCAATATTTAGATAATACTCATATGCATCCATTCAAATGTATTGCTACTTGAAAAAACAAACACATGAAAGACCCTATGTAAATGTGGATGTTTTTCTTCTCAAATTTGTCTCCCAGTTTTTATGTTATTAAATGTTTTAGAAACATGATTCCTGCTCCATTCCATTTAATTAGATGATATACAATTTATATTTATTGACTCATTAATGATCAAATCACTTCTTCATTTATCTCTACTGAGAACAGCTCAGATAGTATCCTTATCTGTGCTTTCTGTCTGCCAAAAAATTATAATCTTTATCAAATCACACTATACCTATTACCCAGAAATGAGCACAGTGTATTTATTTTGTATTTATGCTTAGGAAAGGGTCACCCTGCTTCAAGAAATATCATTTTAATGTTTTTAATGATATGTAATATTTGACTAGCATAGAATTTAGTGTAAATATAGTATGCTGTTAAAATGTGCATGTTTTAAGATTGTAATTTACAATAATCAATGGATTACTGTAATCTGTAATTACATGGATGTTAATATATGTAAAGTGGTCTGTAAGCTTCTTATAAATTTGAATATCCATCTGCCCAAGTTGTTTACTTAAGAATAGTGAAGATATACATGGCTAAAAAAAGTTAATGGTTGCATCATTCACAATAACGCTAAGCTGGAAACCCAAAAGACCCTTCTTGAACCAAATAAAGAACCACGATCAGTTCTTGTGAATTGTTACACAGCAAAGGGTCCACTGCTGGTAGAACATTACAGGTGATTCTCAGAGAAAAGAGGTTAACCAGGATGGTATAAACACAAAACGGTGTTCTTTTTTCCTTTAATAGATGAACAGGTCAATCTAATCCACAGTGTCCACAGTGAGAAATATAGAACATGATTGATCTGAGAAGCTTACTGGATGTCAATCATTCATTTAAAAAAATGATATTGACCCAGGGATAGAATGAACATGTTAACAGAGCCACACTTTTATGTCTCCAAGAATTTGCTTTGTGTTACTATCATGAAATACTGGAAGAAACAACAGATGTCAGAAAACTATCCTTTGACTTCCAGACATGCTGTGACATATCTGTACATGTGCGCACACACACACACACACACACACACACACACATACACATAGAAATAAATGTAAAATAGTAATAAAAAGTGATAGTATAATGATCAAATGGAAAATAGCATTTTTGTTAGATTTCTTCTGAGAAATGATTGATTGAATCTTTATCTACCTATCATGTCTAGGTGTATTCTCTACCATTTATTCTTTCATTTAAATTCATCTACTTTTCCATCCACACAGATATTCCTTGGATTAGTTTGTGTATGTGTGTGTTATATGTCTGTGTATGTGTAAAAGAGAGAAAGAAAGAGAGGGAGGGAAATGAAGAAACATGAAGGGAGGGGAGGGAGGGAGGGACAAAGAGATAGAGATAGAGATAGAGGTAGAGATAGAGATAGAGATAGAGAGATAGTGATGGGGGGAAGAGGGATAACTAATAAGAATTGGGTTGTAGAATTGTACTTCTGGGAAAACTCATAACCTTCTTTCTATAAGCTTGAAACACAGAGTTGTTTCTTCCAACATTATAAAAAGTCAATCTTTATTAAGTCAACTGATTGAGATGCTAAACCCTTCCAAGAAGTTTCTTCTAAATTTGTCAACATGAAAGACTTCTGAGCATCCTTTGCTTTGTCAAATTGAAAAATAATAAAACAGCATATGAAGGAAAATACAGTGAGAATGTATATTATTACTTACATAACAAAATTACACATAAAATTTACCATCATGTTATTTACAAAAAAAAAGGGATAGTTGAACTTCAAAAAACAAGTGTAGATTAGTCATGAAAATTGTCCCTTGACTGTAATAGGGCTAGAAATATTTATGCAGGGGAGATTAATGTTAGGATGTGTGTCTTTTTTCACTAGATTGGACATGGCATTTACTGTTTCCAAGCTGAGTGGCTATGATTCCCTGCAGGGACCATCATAAGATCAAGAATGAGCCTGTTAACATCCCCACAGTTAGAGAAGCTGGAGCCACACTGGGGATATTACATAGAGCTCACCAGGTTTCCTGAGATCCTCATGAAGCCCTCCCAAAGGTTGTGTAAGAGGCAGAAGATTGACAAGGGAGGACGCTGGGAATCCACTTTAGTGTAGCCACTTTGAGACCCATAGGGGTTGTCTTCAGTGGAACAGAGTTTTCTGAATTTATCATGGTATGGGCAAGATTCATGAGTTTTACAGTTATCTTATGTTATCCTGTGTACTTCCTTGTGAAACAGCTTACTCTAATGATTCTGATGAACCCTTGAATCATTAAAATGGACTTGGAAGAGTCTTCTCTTCAGTGCCTGCTCTATCTGGAGTGACTATATGTTTCTTTTTGACACCCCAGGGAAGTCAGGTTGTTCTTGTCATTGTGCCACATGACTTCTTTGAAGTACAAGGCTGAGGTTGTTTTCTGAAGATCAGTAGATGTCAGGTGATCAGAATAATGAAGGGAATAAGGAACATCTGGAAATGAATCTTTCTGCAAAGCCCAATCCAAACACGTAACAACATATCACAGAAATTAAAAGTTGCCAAGACCAAACAAGCCAACTTATCTAAGCTGGATCTTAGAGAGTAGTAAATATGTCTTGGGCAGGAGAAAGATAGAAGAAACCCTGCTGTAGCCCTGGTAGAAGCAAGGCATTTATTTTCAGATGACAGTCTTAAGCATAGAATTGAATAGAGAAGTGTCTCCATGGAAGACTGACTCAGGAGAAAAAAACCTTGTTCCATATATAAGTGGCACCCCCTCTGTGCTAGAGACCTGGGTAAAGTAAATGGGGTGAAGAGAAAAAGCTGGGGAGCTCATAGGCATCTTCTTTTCTCTCCCCCTTTCCTCTTCCTTCTCCTTCCCATCCCCCTTTGTTTCCAGACCACAGATAGGTGATTGGTTCCCAGTCACATGATTCCTGCAGACATGTTCTACACTGACTTGAAACCATAGAAACCATAGGCAGGAACCTCAGGAGCCAGAGTCTTGTGAGGGCTGAGCAGATGGCATTGATGGTGTTTGATTTCCTGTAAATAATTTCAGTCTCTACACAATTCTAGATAACAATTACCATCTCATGGATTGTGCAGACTGTTATGCTTGGGATGAGTCTCATAAAGCCATACTCCTCACTGAGGTACTATTGGCTGTCAGTTGGTGCTGATGGACCAGGTAGCATTTTCTTCAGTGGTGTAGTCATGGATAAGTCTCGCCCCCACCACATGTTCAGTGCCCCTCAATCCTCCTGCAAACAGCTGTGATTAAACTCAGTGGATCAAAAATAACAGATGTCAAAGTACGAGAGGCTTGTTATGAGGAGTGGAAAGAGGAGTGTGAGGAGGAGAGGGAGGAGGAAGGGGAGGAGTTTCATAGAAAGAGGGGATGAGAGTGTAATGTGAGATGAAAATGATCAAAAATTCACTGTATGTGTTTATGAATTTGTCATTTTTAAAAAATTCAATTGGCATCATTTTTATGCATATTTATTTATTTTGAAGGGTACACTTATAAAAGTTACTGTTTGTATATTGTGAGAAACAAATTCTAAATTATATTCTAATTTTACACTTTTAAAAACTGTAGTTTCTGACACCCTTTAGCATGTCTTTATCATTTCTGATGTGTCAGCTACTAAATTCCATGGAAGAATTGTCCCACACTTAGTGAGAATATTAATTTTAGTTTGTAGCATCCAGTTAAGAATGTGCTAATGAGATGTAGGCATTTCAAATTTAAGATTTACTTATACTCATATTCTGTTTGAGTTTTTGCCTGTGTATACATATGTATACCATGTGTGTTAAGTGCCTGAGGAGACCAGAGAGGAATGTTAGATTCCCTGAAACAGAAGTTCCATATGATTGTGACCCACCATATGAGCGCTGAGAACCAGCCCTAGGTCCTCTATATGAGTAGCCAATACTCCAAACTAATGAGCTATCTCTCCAGCTTCAGTAATATTTTCTAGAAGGCGTTCACCACTGTAAATTTTACAAGTACTTTTTATTTCCAAGTTCTGGAAAGATTCAACAGAGGATTGATACCACGTGGCTTACAGGGTATCTATATAGTCATTTAGTTTTAAAGACCATTTAATTGTTCAAGGCCTATTAAGTCCTTAATTTAAAACAAAACACAAAGTATTCTGTGATGAGGACGTTCCCTTCCTATGGAAATACAATGAGATGTTTAGAAGCTAGGGAAATTCTTTCTTATGAGCAAGTACCAGTTGGGGGTCTGGCAAAAACCAACATAAATGATGTATTTTCTTGTATAGAAATAATAAAATATGTTTAGTTCAGATACCAAACCCATGCAAACATCTTCCAGGAGAATTGGTTTCTATTATCCAATGACTATTGTTCTGGGTGGCAAATATGAATCATGAATAAGCCCTATGATTTGGGGGTGGTAATCATGACTCAGAATTCCTTGTGCTGTTTCTAATGGTCTCCTGAATTATACCTTGCTAGAACCAAAAGAGCTATTTTAAAGGTTCTAAAAAAGACTTTCTGGCCAGTTAGAACTACTTTGTTAGTGTCACTATTGTTACATGTGGCTGTTGAAATAAAAATGCTGGTTACAAGCCTAGAATGTTAACATCTGTGTGGATTGACACATCAGAGAGTACAGAGACTTTACACACTCAGAACTACTGAACGTGTTAACTACAACCAGGAAACTGTGCAGATTTTGTGAGATCTACAGCCATGGCGACTCAGAAAGTACAATAGAACCTTGTTCCTGTTCTGTGACATTGCCTTTGTACATCGCAGCAAAGATTAGAAGTGGACTGAGGTCAGAAAGATAGACTGCAGGTGCAACAAGAGGTCAGGCCTAGATGATAGATACCCTGAGAACATGGCTCTCTGCAAAGACAGTAAGGAGAATTTCCAAGTTACACTGATGGTGTACTGATGCATGGGAAAATGAGGCACAGAGTTGCGGGAGTGGGGGAACTATGCCTCTGATCTTTCTTCTTGCATACAAACCAGGACAGTAGGTGTGAGTAAGTTTGGGTGGTCCTCAGTGAAGACACATGTTTTCTTCCTTAAGTCTAAGCCCTTATTGTGTTCTGGGACTCATGTGATAGGAATTTGTGGCTAAAAGTCTCAGTAATCATCACAAAAATCCCGTGAAGTTGTGGTTACAGTCTATTTTCCAGGGTTAGAGAGATGGCTCAATAGTTAAGAGCTCTGGCTACTCTTCCAGAGGTCCTGGTTGATTCCCATCAACCAGATGGTGGCTCACAACCATCTGTAATGGGATCTGATGCCCACTTCTAGTGTGTCTGAAGACAGCTACAGTGTATTCATATACACAAAATAAATAAGTCTTTTTTTTAAAACAAAGTTAAATAATAATCTATTTTCCACAGATGAGATTGAAGAAGATCCACCATACCCATCCCCTCTTGGAAAAGAAAGGTCATAGACTGCTTTGGTACCCCTCCCCTGTAGAAGGCAGAGGCTAATTAACATTCCTCAGACCACAGGGGGTGGGGACTGACCTTCAGGTGGGGGGCCCAGAGCACCTGGACAATGGACTGTTGACCACACACAGACAAGGAAGTCCTTGCCATCTCATTCTTAACTTAAAGACCACTATCAGTATAAAAGGTCACTGTTCTGCCAATCACATTTTGCCTAATGGCTGCTACCCCTAGAGACTGTACAAATGTCCACTGAACAAGCTGTTTGGGGGTCGCCTCTCTTTTTGGGATGCAGGATAACCTCAACATGCTGGAACATTAAAAATTCCTCTTGCTTTTTGCAGCTATTTTTGTTTCCGACTTTTCACTCAGGGGGTCTCCGGTAAACTAAGGCTCTGCTTGCTAGAGTCTTACAAGAATGTGCCCCCAGATCAGTTCATAAAAAAAATTGAACAAACCATTTGTAGGTCCTTTCAAGAGGATCCAATCTTCTGACTTACTTCATTCAGCTCCTGCAAGCTTATATGTAGGATATGTGACACATATATATACACTCAGGTACATACATGTATTCATAAATAAATACACACTCTTTAAAGTGAGACCTGCCCTAGCTATGTTAAAGGGAAAAGCATTGCTCTGAAGGATAGCAGTGCATGAGGCAGGGTGAGAGAGGCAGGACCAGAGACTACCTGACAGCAACAAGTGCCACACAGCCCACCTGCCATGCTTCTCTGCTGAATCTATTCAGGACACATTCAACTTTGACTAAGCAGCAATCTCTACTATTCACTCCTATTATGGAAAGCTGTAAGTGGCCTCATTGTCCACCATGTCCCTCACCAGGGTACCCTCTCTCCCGTACTATTGTCTCGCTGTCTCGCAGTGAGTACTGTGTCAGGGCATGTGTACACAAGGAGTTTTTTCATGCTACACCATTTTATTTTCCAGCCTGTTCGTGGCTATTACCTTGGCTAAGCAGAATCTCTCTCTCTCTCTCTCTCTCTCTCTCTCTCTCTCTCTCTCACACACACACACACACACACACACACACACACACACCAGTATGTTCCTGGTTAGGCAGAGGAATAAAGCAAGATGAGCTTTCTAATGAGAAATTCCCCCAAGAGGTGACTCTAGTCAGTTGTCTTAGAGAAACAAAGCCAAATGTCACAGCAGGGTACTTGTGGTTCCATTTTCTGCTTCTTCCCTGGAGTGTTCAGGCACTGCTGTACACCAGGCTGCTGGTTCCTGCCCTTAGAGTGTCTGGGTCAGCAGGATTCTGAGTGAGTTCAGGGAAATGGTAGTGGAAGTGAGTTGTGGGGAAGGAGGGCCTTCACCAAGATTTTTTGCTGTTACAGCTGTTCTGTGTTACAGCTCTTATAGGTAACATTCAGTGAAACAGCTCTCTCAGACGGCATTCAGTGAAACAGCTTGTATGCACATAGTTTATTTAAGATGAATCAATGGGATAATTTCATTGGCTGAGGCTTAAGGTTCTGAGGATACCTCATTTGCATGGAGAGACATTCCAGGAAGTTGAACCTGTACTTTCACCAAAGACTATGTGACAGGCTACCCCAATCAGGCAGAGAAGACGAAGCTCCACTAAGAAAAGAGAGTCCTCCGTTTTGCACCTAGCTCAGGCATTGTAGACTACAGCTTTATTAGCAGGGAATAACAGATACTCTAAGGTCAGACAGGACAGGTGATTTCTGGGACTTTTTTACCAGCATGTTTTAAAGATAATTTATCTGCTCAAACTAGGCTTCTCTACTTTACTTCTGTACTTTCAGCACCCAAGTTTTATGTAAAACTGTACTTTTTTTCTAATTAAAACAAAAGACATGCTAGTGAAAGGGAGACTTGTGAGGACCTTGTTGCGGGGCTAACACAACAGAGTGTGGTCCTGGGTGCCATCCTAATAGACTAAATGCATGCATGAGATTTTAAATGAATAAGTTAATTCTAAAAAGATTCTGGACTGTGATAAATAGCTGTGAAATAAAGTGGCCATAGATGTCCTACTGCAGAGAAAATAATAAACGGGATGATGTAAGAAGCAATGAAAGGAAAGAGATAAGCCCTCACAGCAAGTGAGCTGTGAGGAATCTTATCCTCTCTGGAACACTCAATTGGGAGGCGTCAGATGGCAAGTTTTACAAGTTCACCGGCTGCAGCTGTGGGAAACATCAGGTAAAGCATGAGCCTTTCTGGTTCGAGGTTCCAGGAGCCAGTGTTCAGTCTTAGCTTAGCCACTGAAAAACGTAAGGATGGTCCTGGTTGGGCGAACTGGGAAGGACTTAGGGGAAAATCTTGAGTATAAACCTCACTCCTTGGACTCACAGCTCACAGCTGCGGCCCAGATTTCACTTACACACAGAGACCCAGGACCAGAAAACTCCCTGGAGAAGAAACAGGGACCGAGTCACTAAAGTTCTACAGGGGCATTTTATGTCATGCACTTATACCTTGGAAATGTTTTGATTTCTGCTAGAGGAGAAATCAATTCTATACTGGTGTTTGATTTGTTTAAAAATGATTTATTTAATTTTTAATTATGTGTACATGTGGATGCTTGTGCATCTGAGCATGCATGTGAAGTTGCCTTGAAGTCCAAAAGAGGGTACCAGATACTCTGGGAACAAAACTAAAGTCTTGTAGCAGACTACTCCACACTTTTAACCTCCTGAGCCCTCTCTGCACTGAAATTCCTTGGTATTTTTTTCCTGCTCTGATTTTATATACTTTTTGAAATCAACAAGAAGATATTAGAGTCTAACCACACTGTTTATGGTCCCCAGTGTCCATGGTATGGCCATCAGTGGTTTCTGACAGATGTGAAAAAAGCCTTAACCCAGGTTTGTTTGTTTTTTTTCCATCTGTCAAAGGTCTGTACCACATGGGCATCTGGAAGCTGGCAGGCTATGATTGGGTTCCATGTTTGAAGGTTCGTCTCTGCTGTGAACAGCCATCTCTTCTGTCTTACACATTTTTCCTTAATTCACTCATATTATCTTCGCATGTTTTAAAATTCTCCTCCCGTGTTAATGTACCCAGTCTCTTTAGAGCAGCCTGGAGGTTAATGTTATAAATAAGACTTCAAGTACAAAATAACCTTTATTTGTTTTTATTTATTCTAAAAAGGATGCACTTTTATTTTATAGGAACTCTTACCATGATACTTTAAATTGCACAATCTGCTGGTAACAATTGCATGAATGACCCTCACATTGAAAGTACTAGAGAGAGAAGTAAAATTGGTGTATACTTGCCTTGTCTACTGCAGAGAGCCGGAGTGCTTAACTAGACACATTTTCAGAAAATATCAGGGCTGAAACATCATGTTTTCTATAACTCTGTGGTTTTGGAGTTTTTTGGTTTTGGGAGTCTGAGAAGAACTAAAATTAGGAATAGTCATCCCTAATTGGACCTCACAGGCTGAGGATGGGAAGCAGTGCTGAATCCAGGCTCCCTGTCCAGAGTCAATGTGGAAGTTCACTACCAAGCATGAAGAAATAGGAAGAAAGAAAACTTTGCGAGGTGACAGGCGTACAGACTGGCCCTATTGTGGTCTCGTTTCTCACTGTGTGAATGTTCCAGAATACCAAGTTGTACACTTGGAATCTATATTTCATTTCTCAATTATACCTCATAACACTGAAACAAACAACTATGCTAATAACAAGTGGGGAAAAGAAAGAAAAGGAAAGGAACATACAAAAATCCTGCCGGATAATACTGTCATCATTCGGCACAGGCACTGAGACTCAGGTCAAATTTGTCACCAACTGGTTATTCCTTTCAAACTCTTGAGGAGCTGGAGACAAGGGAAACTGAGGCTCATTGGATTTAAGGAACAAAAAAAAAAAAAATCTTGTCCTATCAGGGCTCAGGAGATTCAAATTCCTCAACTCCATCTCACTGATGGCTCTTTCTAATGCAACACATAGTCTTCTCTTTTAGAAAATGTTTTGTTAAAAAAGACATGTAAACACTTTTCATCTTAGACTGGAGGTGAAGCTTAGTAGAAGATGGCTCGCCTACCATTTGCAAACCCTGGATTCTATCCTTAGTACTGAAGAGAAACAAACAAACAAACAAACAAACAAAACAAAACAGCTTTTCTTTGTGTAGCGCTCTATCTTCCACATTCATCTTGTTGGGCAACAGCTTTATGAATTTTCTCATTTGTAAGATTGTATGCATTAAGGAGCCCTTCCCACAAGTATTCCCCGTCCACTGCTTTCTTCATGGGCTCCATCAGCTGGGACACTGTCTCTGACTGTGGAGACTAGCCCACATCTGCAACTTTACGTTAACTGAAATTATCAATGAGAATAAATTATTCTTAAAGGCCTCTTTCCTTGTACTGTGGTGACTTCCCTACAATTTCAAGGAGTTGAAAGGAATTTTAAGATGTCAGACAATTCCCCAGAATTTTATTTCTGTCTTTTAATTCAGGGGGGGTAAAAACGCATAGTTCCCCTGATCCCAGAAATATGTCCAGTGTCCTGGCACAGCAATGTTCATTCCTGCATGACTTGGCTATCTACATAGTGGAGCACATGGCCCGTGAAGAACAAATGGGTGTAACTGAATGGTGAGCATGAGTTTAATATGTGCAAGCCATCAAGACAAGGCGATGAATTGTAACGCTGAAGAGGATTGTTTGCAAGGAAACAAAAGGAGACTGTCAGGCATGGGGGACTTAGTGTTTGAATTTTTGTCTCATTGAGCCAAATTAGAGTCTGTGACCTACCACAGGAATGCTTCTCTTATCTGTCCCATAAATCCACCCACAAAAGTTCTCTTAAAGTCCAAATATGATCTTACTCCATTTTCCCTTAACTAGACAAAGAAAATCAAACTTCCAACTCTGTTAGTGGTGAAGATACAAACCAATATCCCATATAGATGAAGTAATGGATTCTCACTTTAAAAAGTTGGAGATACATATAATAAGTTCTAGACATCTATTCAGGTTTTTATGTTATTTGATGATAACAATATTTAGTAAAACAAACAAACAAACAAACAAAGAACTAGTGCATGCACAACGTCCAGTAAGCAGCAGCTTCAAGAGATCAAGCACACAGGATGTTGGTGAGTAGAAACCTCCTGTGGTGTATCTGCAGCTAGTGAGTCCAGCTTGGGGACCCAGTATACCAATAGTCAAGGTCAGAATCAGGAGAACTGCAAGGTCTCAGTAACTCTGGGATGAGCAAGTACCTACACATCCTGTTTTTTTTTTTTTGTTTGTTTGTTTTTTTGTTATTTTTTTTCATTTTTTTTTATTGGATATTTTATTTACATTTCATATGTTATCCCCTTTCCCCATCCCCCACCCACCCTGGAACCCCCCATCCCCTTACCCCTCCTCCTTCTTCTCCGTGGATGTAGCCCCCCCCTACCCCCCCCACTCCCACGTCCCCACCCTCAAAATTCCTACCCCCTGGGGTGTCCAGCCTTCATGAGGTCAAGGATCTCATCTTCCACCTGTGCCCAGCAGGGCTCTCCACTCTTACATATTCAGCTGAAGCCCTGGATCCCTCCATAAGTGCTCCCAGGCTGGTGGTTAGGACCCTGGGAGCTGTGGTTGGTTGGTATTGTTGCTCTCCTCATGGTGCCACAAACCCTTTCAGCTCCTTCAGTCTTCACTCTAACTCCTCCATTGAGAACCTCATGATCAGTTCAATGGCTAGTTGTGAGCATCTGCCTCTGAATATGTCAGACTCTTGAAGGCCTCTGAGGAGACATCCATATCAGGCCCTTATCGGCATGCACTTCCTGACTTCCACATCAGCATCTACCTTTGGTGACTGCACATGGGATGGATACTCAGGTGGAAAGGTCTTCAAATGGGCCCTCCTTCAGTTTCTGTCCCTCACTTTGTCTCCATATTTGCTCCCTTGAGTATTTTGTTGCTCCTTCTAAGAAGAACTGAATCACCCCCACTTGGTCTTCCTTTTTTATGAGCTTCATGTGGCCTGTGAGTTGCATCTTGGGCATTTCAAGGTTCTGGGCTAATATCCAATAATCAGTGAGTGAATACCATGTGTGTTCTTTTGTGATTGGCTTACTTCACTCAGGATGATAATTTCTAGTTCCATCCATTTACCTAGGAACCTCTCGAATTCATTGTTTTTAATAGCTGAGTAATACTCCATTGTGTAAATATACCACATTTTTTGAATCCATTCCTCAGTTGAAGGACATCTGGGTTCTTTCCAGCTCCTGGCTATTACAAATAAGGCTGCTATGAGCATAGTTGAGCATATGTCCTTGTTATATGTTCGAGCATCTTCTGGGTATATACCTAGGAGTGGTATAGCTGGTAATGCTATGTCCAATTTTCTGAGGAACCGCCACACTGATTTCCAAAGTGGTTGCACCATCTTGCAGTCCCACCAACAATGGAGGAGTGTTCCTCTTTCTCCACACCCTCGCCAGCATCTACTATCACCTGAGTTCTTAATCTTAGCCATTCTGAATGGTGTGAGATGGAATCTCAGAGTTGTTTTGATTTGCATTTCCCTGATGACTAAGGACACTGAACATTTCTTTAGGTGCTTCTCGGCCATTCAAGTTTCTTCCATTGAAAATTCTTTGTTAAGCTCTATACCCCATTTTTTAATAGGGTAATTTGGTTGTCTGGAGTCTACTTTCTTGAGTTCTTTGTATATATTGGATATTAGCCCTCTAGCAGATGTAGGATTGGTAAAGATCTTTTCCCCATTTGTTGGTTGTCGTTTTGTCCTATTGACAGTGTCCTTTGCCTTACAGAAACTTTGCAAATTTATGAAGTCCCATTTGTCAATTCTTGATCTTAGAGCATATGCCATTGGTGTTCTGTTCAGGAACTTTTCCCCTGTGCCCAAGTATTCGAGGGTCTTCCCCACCTTCTCTTCTATTAGTTTCAGTGTATCTGGTTTTATGTGGAGGTCCTTTATCCACTTAGACTTGAGCTTTGTACAAGGAGATAAGAATGGATCAATTTTCATTCTTCTACATGTTGTCCTCCATTTGTTGAAAATGCTGTCCTTTTTCCACTGGACAGTTTTAGCTCCTTTGTCAAAGATCAAGTGACCATAGGAGTGTGTGTTCATTTCTGGGTCTTCAATTCTATTCCATTGATCTTCCTGCCTGTCTCTGTACCAATACCAGGTAGTTTTTATCACTATTGCTCTGTAGTACAGCTTGAGGTCAGGAATGGTGATTCCTCCAGAAGTTCTTTTATTGTTGAGAATAGTTTTCGCTATCCTGGGATTTTTGTTATTCCATATGAATTTGAGAATTTCCTTTTCTAACTCTGTGAAGAATTGAGTTGGGATTTTAATGGGGATTGCATTGAATCTGTAGATTGCTTTTGGCAAGATGGCCATTTTTATTATATTAATCCTGCCAATCCATGAGCATGGGAGATCTTTCCATCTTCTGAGATCTTCTTCGATTTCTTTCTTCAGGGACTTGAAGTTCTTGTCGTACAGGTCTTTCACTTGCTTGGTTAGATTCACACCAAGGTATTTCATATTATTTGCAATTATTGTGAAGGGTGTCATTTCCCTAATTTCTTTTTCAGTCTGTTTATCTTTCATGTACAGGAAGGCTACTGATTTGTTTGAGTTGATTTTATAACCAGCCACTTTGCTGAAGTTGTTTATCAGGTTTAGGAGTTCTCTGGTGGAAGTTTGGGGGTCACTTAAGTATACTATCATATCATCTGCAAATAGCGATATTTTGACTTCTTCCTTTCCTATTTGTATCCCTTTGACTTCTTTTTGTTGTCTAATTGCTCTGGCTAGGACTTACAGTACTATATTGAATAGGTAGGGGGAGAGTGGGCAGCCTTGTCTAGTCCCTGATCTTAGTGGGATTGCTTCAAGTTTCTCTCCATTTAGCTTGATGTTGGCTACTGGTTTGCTGTAAATTGCTTTTACTATGTTTAGGTATGGGCCTTGAATTCCTGATCTTTCCAAGACTTTTATCATGAAGGGATGTTGAATTTTATCAAATGCTTTCTCAGCATCAAGTGAGATGATCATGTGGTTTTTTTCTTTGAGTTTGTTTATATAGTGGATTACATTGATGGATTTCCGAATATTGAACCATCCCTGCATTCCTGGGATAAAACCTACTTGATCATGATGGATGATTGTTTTGATGTGTTCTTGGATTCGGTTTGCTAGAATTTTATTGAGTATTTTTGCATCGATGTTCATAAGGGAGATTGGTCTGAAGTTCTCTTTCTTTGTCGGGTCTTTGTGGGGTTTGGGTATGAGTGTAATTGTAGCTTCATAGAAGGAATTGGGTAGTGTTCCTTCTGTTTCTATTTTGTGGAATAGTTTGAAGAGAATTGGTATTAGGTCTTCCTTGAAGGTCTGATAAAATTCAGCACTAAAATCATCTGGTCCTGGGCTTTTTTTAGTGGGGAGACTTTTAATTACTGCTGCTATTTCCCTAGGGGTTATGGGACTATTTAGATGGTTTATCTGCTCCTGGTTTAACTTTGGGACCTGGTATCTGTCTAGGAAATTGTCCATTTCTTCCAGGTTTTCCAGTTTTGTTGAGTATAGGCCTTTGTAGTAGGATCTGATGATTTTTTTAATTTCTTCAGTTTCTGTTGTTATGTCTCCCTTTTCAGTTCTGATTTTATTAATTTGGATACTGTCTCTGTGCCCTCTGGTTAATCTGGCTAACGGTTTATCTATCTTATTGATTTTCTCAAAGAACCAACTCCTGGTTTTATTGATATTTTGTATTGTTCTTTCTGTTTCTATTTGGTTGATTTCAGCCCTGAGTTTGATTATTTCCTGCCTTCTACTCCTCCTGGGTGTATTTGCTTCTTTTTGTCCTAGAGCTTTTAGTTGTGCAGTCAACTTGTTAGTGTGTGCTCTTTCCAGTTTCTTTTTGTAGGCACTTAGAGCTGTGAGTTTGCAGTGGCTCCAGGAGCACTGAAGCCAGTGGCAGCTCTTAGTGAAGTCTTCTTAGTCCTGAAAACCAGATGTCCAGTGAGGTTTACTGCCTTGGAGCATCAGGAGAGGGCAAGGGGGAATGTTTTCTCTCTTCCCTAGTCTTCCCTAGCCTCATCTTTCCTATCCTCCCCTTTCCTTACTTCTTTTCCCCATCCCCTTCCCTTCACTACCCTTCTCTTCCTTCCCTTTCCTCCCCTCCTCTTCCCTCCCCTCTCCTTCTCTTCCCCCTCCCTCCTTCTCTTTCCTCCCCTTTTCTTCCCCCACCTTTCCTCTTTCCTTCCTATCCCTTTCCATCCCCTCTCTTCCCCTCCCCTCCTCTTTCCTTCCCTCTTATCCTCTTTCCCTTCCCTCCCCTTCTCTTCTGTCTTTTTCTTACCCCACCTCCAAATTTAAAGTCATTCCAAGAAGTCATTTAAAGTTGACAGATGAACACAGATGAATGATGTGGTATGTGGTGGATCCATTGGTGCTCAGTGGGAAGATGAGTGGCTGGGATGTAAATGAATAAATGTACATCTCCTCCTCCCACAAAGACATTGCTGTTTTGACATTCCCCCATGCACCAGCATTAGTGTAGAATAAGTCAGCATGTATCCTGAAGCCACCAGGTGATAGCCATTTAACAGCTAAGTAGTATAAGAAAAAGTAAATACAAAAATCAGTAACAGAGGTGGTCAAACTGCGTTTCTAGGAAATTAATTTATGTCCTTTCTCTAAGTGAACAGAAGGGCTGGTTGTATAATCCGTGTTACTAATCTGTGTTCACTCTAGACAGGTGTGTCAGTAATATTCATTTTATTATTTACAGACGTTCAGTGTATATCAAAATAAATTTGCATTTAGATGTATTTTTTCATCTGTTTTTTAATGTTTTATTTTTTAAGTGTCTTATGGACACTGCCTAAGTCAATAACAAGAGAGTTCTGGTCACGTAAAGCTTTCCAATGATATCGTTCTTTGTTCTCTCCTCAGGTAATTAATGTTTAATTATAATTGTCACATAGAATCTGGGAATAATTCCTAAAATATGACCCTGAAGCACAGATGGTGTGCTTTTTATTGATATCATCGATCCTTATTTTCTAAAATGCAATGGCATTGTTCAAAGAAAAGGTGCTAGCTAGGCAGTGGTGGCACACAACTTTAGTACTGGTACTGGGAGGCAGAGGCAGGAAGATCTCTATGAGTTTAATGCCATCCTGGTCTACAGAGTGAGTTCCAGGACAACCAAGTCAACACAGAGAAACTCTGTCTTGAATTTCCCCCCAACCCTGAAAAAAGAAAGAAAAGAAGTATACTCAGGTGAGTGAATGAATCCATTTTCATTCTTTTTGCTAGCTTTCCTTTCTCTCTATTGTTTTGTCCTTTGATATTTAAGAGGACATTGAGTTGGCTATCACTGTTTGTACGCCTTGAAAAATAAAAGCCCATCCACTATTAAACATCCAATATTAACTGATCTCACTGCATTACTGTTAACATCATGGCTCTTGAAAAACCCTGGGAAGCCACTTCTGCACACAGCAGTAGGTGCTCACTGAGTGCTCTCCAGGTGAAGAAAGACAGCTATGGGGGGAACTTGGAGTGCGGCCACATGGTTTTGTCTTCAATCCATTCTTAGGAATAGATAATTTACTAAATTTCTGTGATATTAATGGCTACTCATAGCCATTGTCATGAGTTGACAACTGATTCGTATAAAAATTGGAAGATAACGCAGGTATGGTACCACAAGAAAGGAACAGGAGAAAGAAGGGAGCAGGGAACTAATCAATCACCTCAGCCCCTCACATTGCTACAGTAGAATAGCAAAGTGTCGGTGGCTCTCAAGCTGCAGGTGTTTACCATGCTCTTGTCTGGAAGCTGGAAGTTTAAGGTCAGTTAGCACGAGCAGGTTGAATTCTAATGAAATCTCCCCTCTCCATTTGGAAGCTGCCATTTCCTCTTAAATCCTCATTTCATAGTTTAGATATAAAATGTCCCCACAAGGCTCATGTTTGATGTCTTAGGTCCCACCTGGCAGATCCAGTCATCAAGAGGTGTTTGAGCATGAGGGCTGAGACCTAGCCAATGGCTTAATGTAGTGATGAGTTGGTAAATTCATAAGAAAGATGGTGGCATTGCTAGAAGGAGGAGCTTCCTTGGAGGGTGTGGGTCACCAGTGATGTGCTCTTGGTGCAGCCATGGCTACCATCCCTCCTGCTGCTCTCTCTGCCTCCTGGTTGCCCTGTGATACACTGCTTCATATTGTCTTACCCTCTTTGGCTCTATGTCACTGTGGCCTGAAAATAATAGTACCAGGTAACCGTGCATTAAAGCTCTGAAATCATGAGCCCAAATAAACACTGGTCTGGGAAACAGTTCTGCTCAGACATTTGTCATGGTAACAGAAGGAAGTGCTATTAGCCATGAAATAACACGGTAGGTAGGTGAGCTTTCTGTGGCAACCCAGCAGGAGCTGTGCTCTCATGACCTAGTTGTCCCCACAACCCCACACATGAACAATTATTTAATTCTAAATATCTCTATGAGAGTGCACATGTGTGTTTTATGTCCATGAAGGTAGTACAACTGTATGTGCTCATAGAGGCAAGAATGTCACATACAGTGTCCTCTCCTTTGGCTGTCTTCCTGTTCTTTTGAGGCAGGGTTTATCTCAAAATGTGTGGCTTGTGTTTTCTCAAGTAGTCTGGGAACTAGTAAGCCTTACTGATCCTCCCTCCTCCGTTACAAATACGTGGGTAAGTATGTGCATATATGTGACTGTGTGTGGTGTGGGGGGGTGCATGAGTGTGTATGAGTGAGCATGTGTGTATGTGTGTATGTGTGTGTATATGCAGTGTTTGTGTGGAAAGGGTACACACATGCTACAACACATGTATGGAGGTCAGAGGACAGCTTTGGAGAACTGGCTTCCACTGTCTGTCTTATTCCAGTGGGGTCTCACTTTTGTCTGCTGCAATGTCTGTACCATTCAACCTTCAGGCTGATTCTCCTCTCTTTCCCATCTCACAGTCAGAGAAGTTGGATTACACATTGTGTTCCAACATCTGACATGCTTATGTGGGTTCTAGAATTGAAATCAGGCTGACAGGATTATATACCTAGTGCTTTAACCTTGGAGCCATCTCCCCAGCCTGACACCCCACCCATCACATCTGAGAAGGTAAGGGTCTCAATGCTAGAACTTAAAGGTACAGAAGCTTTGAGTCATATAAGATCCTCCAGAGACACAACTGTAACAGGGTTCTGCTCTGTTCTGAGATTTGTATCAAGAAGGTACTGTGAACTCTTAGTTGCTAGAAAAGCTATCTTTCCGAGTGGTATTTCACCCACATGGGCATTTGCAGAGGATAGTTCAATTTTCAAACTGGAGTAAAGTAATATGAGAGGTACATGGCCCCTTCCTTAAACATTGTATTGTGAGCTTTTTAATTCTTGAGCCATCTATCCAGCCCATACTTGACCATTCTAAAGGACACAGGCAAGAATACCAGAGAAGCAAAGTCTGTGAAACTCAAAGTTTACAGATACCCTTTGCTGGAAAAAAACTGGCTGAAAAACAGTGTAATTTAATCCAAAAGATTTTTTTTTTTTTTACTTAAAGCCTTAAGGACACAGGAAACATTAAATCAATTTTATACGAGTATGATGAGGTAATCAATAAAGGTTTTAAAGCATAAAATACATTAGGATAAAATGATGCAGGGTAATGGAAGAGAACTAAAATCCAATGAGAAAAAACCCACAACCTATAGTTTTTCACTAATAGAACAAAGAAAACTGGTTCCTATCCTAAATGGAGAGTAGTGAGTTTCAAATTGTTATGAATTAGGGTTTCTCCGGCTGGGGATTAAGTTTATATTATATTTTGTCTTAAACTGTCAGTATTCATAATATTGGCAATTATATCCTGTACGATCATCCTAATCCATCACAAATATTTTAGACTCAAATTTATAAGGATGAATGGACATGTCATTTTTTTAAATATCAGAGGAACAGAACTTTAAAGGCTGTCATTTCAGAGAAGAGCCTCCTCAACCATACCCAGTGCTTGTGTGATATCTGATTTCAAATGACGTGCTGTCTAGCTCTGAAAACACTGACAGAGAATTATGTGTGGCATGTGCGCCTGTATGTGCTTGTGTGCTTATATGCCTCTCTCTCTCTCTCTCTCTCTCTCTCTCTCTCTCTCTCTCTCTTTTTCTCTCTGTGTGTGTGTTTATGTGCACATGCATGTATAGTAAGGATAGTATACAAGGAGGCAGAGATGAAGGGTATATGACATGGGGAAGGGGAAAGGTGGAGGAAAGAATGTGTCAACTGACCATTGGGATGACCTGATACTGCCTTCTCCATGGTTCATGTCTGAGTTAACACAGAGACTGTAGACCAGTACTAGCTCAAGCCACAAGTGGAACTTAAGTATAGATGAACTGATATTAACCATTAGAGAAATTAACCATGAGTTGAATTAAACAGTTGAAGTCCTTGTCACATTAGTTGTTTCCAAGCATCTATCAGCCACAGCTTTGAATTCCTCCAGACTGGCCTCAGTCCACAGCGAGAGGCAGGAGACCTTCCTAAGCAGTGCCACTGAACAGGGAAGAAAGAAACGGATTCCACAAAGCCTTCTCCTCTCCTGCGGACTGGACCACAGGTTCGGGCACTGGTTGGATGCTGTGCCATGTGCGGAGAGGAATCTGGAACTTGAGATGGTGTGAACATGTGGTGACTTGTCTGACATCCAGGGAAGCCTAAGGAACAGACATTGAGTGGATCTGGAAGCTGTATTCCAACTACTATAGTCAAACCCCAAATTTTCCTCAGTCATTATCTTGATAAAATGAGATATCCTGAACAAATCACCTTTTTCTTAGAATCAGAATAAAAGCAAGCTCTAATATTTGTGTTCTGTTCTTCACTGATCATGATAAAAGGTGATACTGATCATTAAACATAATTTTTAGTTTTTATTAACTTATTTCCTTTGGTGAATTTCGTTAGGTTAGAGGTGGTCCAGTATATTCTAATTGGACACAAATTATAGTAATTTGCTCTTAGAAAAGATGTGAAACTCCATAAGTTATTAAGAGAATTAGTTACTTGTTAATATTTAGCAGGGATGGATGTTGTACATTGCCCTGATACTGTTTGTATTTTGATGCTAATTCTGCTTCCTCAAGAGGGGCTTCCCTGACAACAAGGAGTGGATCATGTACTCAGATGATTTCAGGTGAACTTTCTCCACATTTTAACTGGTCAAAGAAAGGCTAGAGCAGTGGAAAGGAAAGGTGGTGCTGAAAGTTTTAGAGAGGGAGAGAGAGCAAGGAGGAAGGGAGACAAGGTGACTGAGGAGAGAGAAGACAGAAGAAGAGAAGGTGGAAGAAAGATGGAGCAGAATAACATGGCCTGAAGAAGCCGCCGGTAGCACGGGATCTTATAGCCGGGAATAGAGTAGTATAGTGGTATATCTGCCAATCTAGGTGTGGAGCTTATAAATATTATAACAGAGTTGTGTGTTATTTGCATGGGCTTATTGGGGTTGGAAATTTAATGCAACAGATACATCTCATTTTTAAAAATAACAAATAAGTTTAATTAAATTATAGAGTATGTTATCAGTGATGACACTGAAAAGCATTTGTAAGTCGTATGATTTTAAATGTAAATAATTTTAGATTTATAAGTTTGAATGAGTAAAAATGTCATAAAAACTTCAAAATACCAAAGATTTATGCATAAGAAGACACCAGTGTCTACACAGAAAACAACTATTGACTCATAGTGAGATAAATGCTTAGCTTCATTTATCCTGAAGGTCGAATATTGACTTGAAGCTATTGAGGCCATTGTTTATCTCAAGTGAAAAATAAGTCTTCATTTTTTCCACGGAGTCAAATGCCAATACATGTTGTATTATAAACACTAAAAATAGACTATAGTCATACTTTAATGTTTCAGTAACATAACAGCTCTCTGGGAGAGTACAACTACTTGCTGTAGTTTTACAAGAAAGATAATGGATACCACTCTTCTCTGTCTTTCTTCTTTTTATCTTTTTATATGTCTCTGTTTTTCTATCCTATCTATCTATCTATCTATCTATCTATCTATCTATCTATCTATCTATCATCTCTGTTCGTTATATCTTTCATGTCTCTTGAAGGTAGGGCATCTACCCTACGGATACCTGAGTTCCCATTCATTGTTTTCCTTATGAAAGAAGAAAGCACAAATGTCTTTGTGTGTGCATGTGCATTTGTGTGTGTGTATGTGTGTGTGTATGTGTGTGTGTATACATGATAGTGTGTATTTGCATGTCTGTATGTGCTTATGAGTGTGTGTGTATGTGCCTGGGCATGTGTGTGTGTGCATGTGTATGTGTGTATGTGTGTGTGTATGTGTGTGTGTGTGTGTGTGTGTGTGTGTGTGTGTGTAAAATGCCAGGCTTGTGCTGAAATGGCACAGCTGTATGCTTAGTGTTGTGTTATCTGTTGTTATTTACATCACCTTACCTAAAAGTGTGCCTTTATTACCAGTGTTGGGGAGATAATCACTGGTAGAATTTCCAGGACTAACTATGCCAGTTGAGGACACAGCTGGGCCTGAATGTGCCTGGGCTAAAGAAATGCTTCAGTATTTCCCAGAATGCACACCTTCTGGTGTTCAAAAGGGGGATGTTACAAGAGAATCAGATGGCATGTCACTGTTCACAGGTGCTCAAAGGACAATGCTGTTATCTAAGTTTAACTTTCTGGCACTGAGTACTGCATGTGGCAATGACTGACATATGCTGAAGTGGGTTTACTGACTCTGCCCTGCCTACTCAAACGTCTTATACCTTCTGTATGGTTCCCTACATGTGTGTAGTCCTCTACCCAATGCAGAGTAAAAGGGAATCAAGGCAAGTCTAGTCTCAGATAGTTTAGTCCTCTCTGTGGATGTTTACAGAGAGTGGATGGCTATGGCTTTATAAATATGCTCAGATGGGCCAGCTCCCTCAATCCTAAACTGTAGTCCTCATGCTCATTTGTGGGTATTACCACAACAGATATCCAAGAGAACAAGGCATGGGTCCATATTTGATGTCTTAGAAGGGATTAGAAGATAGCAAGTAGGGAAGGGTGGGGCTGCTGGCACAGACTTTTAAGGTAAGTACATAGTATGTAGTGAGAGTTTGTTTAATTCTCATAAACATCTGGACTTTGACATAAAAAGTCCTGCATCTTGTGGGTTTTTCAGTCCCAGGCAAATTTTGCCCCACCCACCCTGGTGTTCATGAGATCTTACATAGGGAATGCTCTTAAGAGACAGGTACCCTTCACTCTGAGAATAGTCCCACTCTATTTGCTGGGCACAGTCAGTGGACTCAGGGACAGTGCAGCCTTGCAGAGTGGGGCTCAGCCTGAGCATTGTCCCAAGCCTCCCATGCATAGTCCAAATGCTGTTATTGTAGAAAGCATTTACCAGTGTGACCACCAATGTCCAGTGTCAGTTAGATGCAAGTCTTGAGAGGTCACATGTCAGAGGGATGAGGATGTTCACTGAACTGAAGCACTGGCTGTGGCTCCCAAGGTTCCCGGACTTTGAATGATTTCTCTTGATTGGGCTACTGTTTCACTTTGCTCCTGTGCACTTCTATAGATGTGAGGGAGTCTTCTGTCTTCACAACTACAAGTCTTCTCAACATTGTCAGAAAGGTGCTTCAGTTGAATGACAATAAGCGGCTGAAAGCTAGTGGGAGGCGTTCTCACCTGAGGTATGTAATGTTCATTGATCATACATGGAACTGTGTACACTGTCAGAAACAGAGCCAACAACACTTCTGAAAATTTCCAGGCCTGCAACCCTCAGGCACATGCAGGACCACACACTCAGCGTCAATGCCTCCATATCCTCCCCACACGTCTTCTCCCACCCCCCCAGTCTTAAGCCTTAATGAAACAATGGGCTTGACTGGGGGAAGCAGGTTTGGGGTCCTACCTGTTGAATGTGTATTCCTGACAGTGCTTAGACATAGAGCTGAAAGTAGGCACAGACGTTTGAAAGAGTCTACGGCCCACCCCTTCATTTAGAAGTGTAGATGTGAAGGTAACAAGAAGAATCTGGGCTTCACTTGGGCCCCTGTTGTGCACTTGATACAAAGGCCGACATTCTGTATTTTCAGTCTCCATCCCTGACTGAAAAGGCAGACACAGTGGAGCCAGTCTCCAGACTGCTGGATCTCAGTGGGACTGTTATCAATCAGGCTCATGGGGTAGCCCCAGCATGTCATCAACTGGCTTATACTCACTCATCTAACATGGGTAAATTATTCATTTTGAAATTCTTTTTGGTACAGAAATATTCAATAAGACAAAGTACATTATTTTGTTTAATGCACAGGTAGAAAAACATAAACAAGCTGTTTGGCTCTGCAAGCCCCATCAATTCTGGCACACGGCCATTCTCATGACAATATCTAATGCTTCTTGGCTGCGCCTTTGTAATTTCCTTTAAACAGTGTCCTGCTGGCTTATTGTTTGCTTATGAAGAGCTGCCTTCTTATGCCTGATTTGAATTTTTTGTTAACTTTTATCTAATCCTCTGGCACAGCTATCTGTCAGCTTCTCATCCAGATTGTCTTGAGCCACCGTTGTGGAGCCCAGTCTAATTCTCTGAATTATTGTGCTTTCCCCAGCCACGTCTCGTAGCCAGCAGTGAACTGCAGGTAGGTCCCACTGTTTTTCCTTGTGGAAGAAAATGCCTTCATTGTGCACTGATCAGTGTATCCGCAAAGCAACCTTTGTTTGCATGGAAACCACCACTATCTATTGTGCCATTAATTTTCTTTTCCTCTTCTGTGGTCTGCTGCTATCGGTCACAGGACTGTGTTCATTTCCAAGCCCAAAAGCAACTCTTGAGAATTCCAGTGTAAAGGAAGCCTCCATCTTGTTAAGCTGCAAAGCCTTTTTGACTTGCTGAAGCAGACACATGGAAGTCTCGGGGTTTTTCCAGTCAGTAGCCATCACAGACAGGCCCCAGCCTGCAGTGGGAGTAGAGTTTTGTATTCTAACCCTGGATGTGCATCTCTTCTTGCCTAACCCTCATCAGCACATTCTCTACTCTCTTCCTGTCATGGCTAGTTTCCTGATTGAGTCAGCACCGTTGGTCATGGTGATTTAAAAGTATATAGGCTTACAGTTTCACACTCGGAATCAATGATCTTTTCATGTGTCACAATTCCCTTTCTTTTCTAGGATAGTGACCATCCTGGGGAATTGACAGCCTCCTTTGGGAACATTGGTCTTGAGTCAGCTTGTTAAATTGGCCACAGGTCATGGACAATCACAGCATGTCCAATAAATATGATTATATTAGAAGACTGGTCACTCCGCACCCCAGAAAGCTAAGGCCCTGGACATGAAGTGCTGTAGGTCACACACTGTGGTTGAAAAGATCTAATATAAATGAAAGGGACCCCGATCCCAAGTTCTTTCTTTCTTTTTTTTTTCTTTAAATAAACTCCAGGTACATCCTGAACTGATTCTGAAGGGAGTTTAAGAGGGTCACTCACCCATCTGAGGATTTCTTAGCCCTAGACTCACAAACAATCCGAACATCATTTCTTTAAAGTCTATTTTACGTTCTGAGACTGATTCTAAATTTGTTTGAAATTTTAAAATAAAAGTTTTACTAGAAGGTCACAGAGTAATTAAATAAAATCTCAGGAGATTTCAACAATGAGCCCTCTTACATATTCAAAGGGCACAGATACCATGTGGTTCTCATCAGCTGAAGACTTTGGTGACTGTGGAAAGTTTCCTGTTACTCAGCAAAGGAAAAAAAAAAAACTAAAACTAAAGTTGGATCATCAGTAGGCCAGGCATGACTAGAGGCATACCAGCAGTAGGCCAGGCATGACTAGGGGCATCTATCATTAATATTTCTGCCTGAGAAGTCAGAGTGGCTTAAATGTTTGTTCTCTGGGCAGGGAACCAGAGAAAGCATAATCAGTGTCTGCTCCAGAAGGGCAGCTCTCTCTATCACCATGGCTCTCAATCGACCCAAGGATTTTTTTAAAAATAATTCTATTAATTAATTCTGAGAAAGCATGAAATGCTGCTTACCGTGACCAATGAAATCTCGTGTCCGTACTTCACTGAGCCTTTTTCATTGTTAGCTCACATGTAACTTTAGATTTGTACACTAATAAACATCCTCTGACTGACCATGATATATTTTATATTGACTGCATATTACAGCCGCATCGCTAAGCTGTAACGTTTCCATTCTCAGGACTATCTCTGTTCATTGCTCGTCACAGGCTGAGACCCTCCTGGGTCCTCATCACTTCAGAATGATTAGACACCTTACCCACGCAAGTCAAGTTATATCTGGTAGCCAAGCTTTCTCGTTCCATTTAGAATGCCTCTTTGCCAGTTTTCAGGTTCACATAGGATATCTCAGCTAAAAAGTTAGCAGAGACAGCTTCTGTTACTTTTACTTTGTATACATTATGCTTTTTCTTTTATCTTTTGAGGCTTTCATATGCATATACAAAGTCATTTGATAATGTATATTTACTTATTTCTTCCCTTCAACATGTCTCCTTGATCTTCTCTAACACACACACACACACACACACACACACACACACGTGCCTTTCAAGCTTCATGTCCTCCTCTTCTAAAGTTATACATCCCACAGTTAGAGGTTTTCATGTGCTTGTAGGGATCTTCACTAACCCTTAGGTGTTTGGTGTTAAGTACATGTCCTATTCAGTATGCACCTTGAGATAAACATAGTGTGATGTAGATAGCAGTCCTTCAGCCCCTATGTCTCCGGAAGGGGACCAGCTTTGTAGAGATGGTTGGGAGCTGTGTAAGTTTCCTCCTGCTCACATTGGATGCTGTCTTAGAGTTTCTATTGCTGAGAAGTGACACAATGACCAAGGCAACTCTTATAAGGGACAACATTTAAGTGGGGCAGGCTTACAGGTTCAGAGGTTCAGTCCATTTTCATCATGGCTGGAAGCATGGCAGCATCCAGGACATGGTACTGGAGAAGGAGCCAAGAGTTCTACATCTCCATCAGAAGGCAGCTAGGAGAAAACTGACTCCCAGGCAGCAGGAGAAGGGTTTCAAAGCCTACTCTCACAGTGACACACTTCCTCCAACAAGGCTACACCTACTCCAACAAGGCCACATGTCCTAATAGTTCCACTCCTTGGGCCGAGTATACTCAAACCACCGTAGATATCATTCTGGTTTGTTCACATACATGACCCCTGGATAGGATTTCCAGGTGAGGTTTTCAGCAAGGAAGACATCTCATCAGCTGATACCTGAGCACTGCCCCAAATTCTCCCCTTTAGCTGGGAGGCTTTGCATTTCATCTTCTGCCTCCCAGTCCTCATGCTCCTGGCAGAAATCTTCTAAAGATTCTAGTTTTGACTTAAAGTGTTTTCTTACATATCTCTCCATCTAAGAATCCATCACTTATTCACAGTTGGAAAGTTCCATTTGTCATGTCAGATAGTATAGCCATTTGGATGTGGATGTCACCATTTGAAAATTGCTCTATTCACTTCTTTGGCCTTCATTCTGGACACTGAAGCCTGGCTCAGTGGCTGCTCCCAGTAGCCTAGCTCTGAACACCAGTTCTCCTGTTTTATAGAGAGACAAGTACAGAAACCACAACTTGTTCATCATGCACGGTAGAGGAGCTTGGGGAATCATCATGGGTATCATGATCAATGGCCTGAGAAACCACATAGCAGAGAGAGCATTAAGGGACTTCTTCAGTATTACCTAATATAACATTCTCAAGCCTGAACCCTGATCATCATGGCCACATACATAAAAATTCAGAGACCTAATATTTATCTGCCTTGTACTTTAGTACAAGTATCTGTATATATAACTTATTTTCTAATAATAATAGACAAAGAAAAGAACTAATGTCATTTTTCCTAAAATAAAAAAAGTAAGAAACAATTTGTGGGCTTTGTAAAGGTGTTGAGTGTATAAAGAAGTATCAGACCAAGGAACCCAATAAACACACCCATTTGATAAAGTCTTATTGCCCAAGTAAACACAGGTTTGGATTCATACTGAACAATGACTCACCAGCAGCCTGATTGTGAGCTGTAACACTCATTGGTGGTAGGCAGTGTTGGAGTTTTATTTTATTATAGTTTAGTGTCATAGATATGCAGCAGAAACTTGGCCTTGATGATTAAGGGAAACCAGCTATCAAACCTAGCTGCAGAGAGGATCCCAGAGAAACAGGATCATGCCTGTCTTCTCAAACAAAGCTCTGATCCTCATCTGCAGCACAAAAAAAAAAAAAAAAAATACAGAGAAGAGAAGACCATTGGGAACTGGATCCAGCTGGTGGGTTGTAAAGACTCACCAGGCAAGGACTACATTCTCTGTCTCTCTGTCTCTTTCTCTGTTTCTCTCTCTCTTCTCTTCTCTATTTTTAAGTCCTTTAGGGTGTGTGTGTGTGTGTGTGTGTGTGTGTGTGTGTGTGTGCACTTGCATTTGATGTCTGTGAGTGTGAGCACACATTTACCATGGTGGATGTAGAAGTCAAAGGACAACAGAGCTTGAGAGCTAATTGACATGAATGTGTGCCAGGAGCCAAACCCCTGAAATGATCTATTGTTTTAAAAGAACTTTCTGAAATCACCTTCTGTTCCAGAAAAACATAGTCAGTTAAAGCACAAGGTTAAGAAAGGATATTCACTGTCTCAGATCCCAGGAACTCAAAGAACTGTCCCGCATTTCCTGGGAGACAGATACAACAGTGGGATGGTCTTAGACAATGAGGATTCAATAGTGGGGTAGCCCTAAGCAATGACCTTTGCCTAAACTTCCTGTTTTTCTGTGTCTTTATAACCTGCTGCCTGAAATTGAAGTTAGAGAGCTTAATCAGAACTCTAGACTTGCTCTCTTTCTTTGTGTCTCTTGTCCCTCCATTCTTATGCCCCCTTCCTTAGGGCCTCATTGATTCCCCCTTGGGCCAGGGCAAATGTGGGCTCCAGAGTTGGAGCTCAGGTTGGTTGGCTATCTCAACAGGCACTTTTCCTCTACCATCAATCCGATCTTTCACTCATGATTTTTGTTTGTTTCTTTTGGATAGAGTTTCACACTATAGTTCAGGCTGCCAGGAAGTCACCATGTAGCCCAGACTGACCTTCAACTCAGGCAATCCTCCAACCATAGCCTCTCCAGTGTAAAGAAGAGTAGATCTTATAACCCATGGAGAGTATACTTCACCTTGCCTCTAATAAGTGTCTCAGATGCTCTCATACATTCTAGCTGCTTAGGGATATTTGTTTTAATTGTGAGAACACTTGAATACATCATTATCAGAAACCCTTGATAATGAAGTACTCTTTTCCTCCCCTTTATCATTGATTTATTTGTATTTCTATTTTTTTTAAATGTCTCTTCTGAGGTATGGCACACCTCATATGCACTCATTCCAATGGAAGGCTTAGCACAGACTAACATTTATATTCTGCATCCCCCCCCCCCCCGCCCCTGTCATGATGATCCTGTGCAGCACACAATATGTAGTATGTAATATAGATCTACATTACATACAATATATTCTGTAGCTATTGTACATAAAGCAATATTATATAACATAAGTGGATTATTGGGATTTTTAACGTCAAAGATTTGTTTAATGTTTTCCTGTTTAAATTTGAATGAGCTCAATACATGTACATAGAAATTCTCACTAACAAAACACCTTTGGAATACTGAATAAAAAAATTTTAAAACATCTTGAAACCAATAAATTTAAGAGTGAATAGATTTCTATATAATTTCAAAATGGCACTCCTGTGTGAAATTAATCTATATTTAAGGTGAATTTTGATTTGTTGTGTAGAAACTGAGTGTGTGTAGACAGTCTCAACTATCCTGATTCCTGTGGATTATCAAAACCAATGGCAGATAGATGGTACCGTTCCATACTCCCTCAGTGTGGAAAGAGGCCTGAGATCTCTCTGGGTTCATTGAGATTGTCTGCCAGTTGCCCCTGAAACAGTGGTTAGGTCTCGAAGTCCACCAGCCCCACTCATTAACATGCACTGAGAAGACTCATTTGTACTTGACCCATGCCCAGCTTCTTTCCAGGTACAGGGAGAAATAGGCAGTTAGGGATCCAGGTACATGTTAGTAAGAACTTATACAGAGTGTCTTTTCTAAGAGAAGATATAATCATGATCAAAAGCACTTGAGGCTACCAGAACTTTCCTCTTAGACACTGTTGCATACTCCATTGCCCCATGAGATTTCACTTACAAAATAAACGGATTCACAGGTAAAGGTGCTAAGGAAGTTCAATACGCAACCTTGGTGCATGTGCCTTAGGACCTGTGCTGTGGCAGGAATATGCTAAGTCTTCAAGCCACAAACTCTGCTGCAAGTGTTCAAGAGCATCTGGAGGCTGAGTGATTTCTGAGTGATGGGAACTGCTGTGTACTGTTTCCCTAGGCAACACTGGGGACAGCTGAGGGGGAGGAAATTCTCAGCCCACTGGTAACACCCCTGCTCGCCTCTTTCCTAATTCTCAGAACCCTGGACAGTTCATAGGATCTACCCACCAGGGGGCCTCAGAATTAGAACATCGCCTAAGACTAAATTCCATTCTTGTCTGAAAACCTGGCACTTAGGACAGATGTAATTGAGTCAGAAGAATGAAGAAACGTAAGTGACTGTCAATCAAATTCATGGCAATTACTGTGGCGATTCTCACTTCCACAGCAACTTGCAGTCTCAGAATTTGTATTTCAAGGACTCCATTTATAGGTGCCTGTTGGTTCTCAAATGTATTAGCAAGGTACCCAAGGGCAGATATAATCTAGTTAGATTTCAAACATTTCTCCTGGCCCCAGACAGACTGGGGACACGCCTACATCCTTACACAAATTTTTGGAGAGGCTGCAGTGGCATGGAAAGAACTTTAAAATGCTTTTTATTTAATTTTTAAACAGGCAAAGGACAAACAAAATCTATAGCCAATTCAATTACCCAATAACAGTAAAAATTTAACACAGTTAAATCACAAGGTTATAAAATTACCAATGACGTCACTTACTTACCTGTCAAGCTCCTGTCTTTGCTGTGATTTATCACTATCCCTCAGTTATTTGTTCCCTCTCTAGCAGTTTTGATTACACACCTTTTATCACCCAATTCCACCTGGAAAATTAATGCCAGTAGTTTGAAAGTTTTACAGGAACCTAACTTTGTTCTTCCTAATTTCTTAAAGAAGTGTTGTTAAATATTATAGTGAAAAAATTTTAGATGCATGAAAAGAAGTAAATATAAGAGTTACTTCAGAAATAGGAGGAGAGTTTTATGTATCAGACAAATTTGCTGAGTCTTGAATTTTAACATTACCTTCAGTTAATCCTAGAAATTGGAATGACATGACCACTGCTGTCCTCTTTCCATCAGCTCCCGAAGTCTATGGTGCTCTTGGTCCATGCTTTTCTTTTAATCTCCCCATATACCTAAGTGTGTGCATGGCTCTGCTCTCCCTACATACCCCTCAGAGCAGGACATATTTTTCTAGTATTGGTATTATGCAAAGGAAATTCTGGCATGTTGACTCACTGATCTTTCATACCTGATGATGGAGTTGTATCTCTGAAGGGACAGAGGGATTCTTCTACAGAACCTATAGCAGAGTTATGATGTTTTGAGGAAGGTCAAGGTAACCCAGTGGAAGTGCATGACCATGAGTTAGAACAAGGATGCTAGCACACTCCGTGTATTGCCTTGATGTACTGTTTTCCTGTTTGAAGCTACAGTCAGGAGAGGAGTTTTCCTCTGCCACACCCAGAGAATAGGTACAAATAAATGATTGAAATGTAATAAAATAGCAATGAAAATGTTTGTGTATTTTGAATCCCTCTCTCTCACATCTATGAATAAAAGTAGACAGGGTGTTCACTGTTCAAGTTCATTTACAGGACATTGGGTTCTGCTTTGTCTAGGTTCTTTCTAATTTTTCAATCATCCAGATCCTTAGTGGTCAAGAGGATTGCATGGACTGAAATCTCTGTTGACTAGCATGGCCTTCAGACAAGCTGAATGGTCTCAGGTCTTCTCTTCACTGTGGACTCTATCCTTAAGGGGAGTTTTATCTTCTGTTACTCTTGCTGGAAAGCAGCCACACTGACTCAAGAAGCACCATTCACAATACAAAAACCTGCACTGAAATTGGTGCTGTCCTTTCTACTTCCAGTGTCTTAATTGTCTTCAATCATTGGGCTGAGCATCAAGAAGATCATTTTAGGAGCTACTTCTGTTCTGGATGAACTGTGTGTACACTGCATGGCTTTTGATGATGAGCTTTTAAGAACGTCTGTTTATCCCCACCTGTTTTGCCAGTCCTCATCTCCCAGGGCCCTCCCTCATCACTGCACTCCTCATCTGGCAAAGTCCATCTGCTTCCTTCAGATTTCTTCAGGCTCAGGGACATGGTGACAACAATGTTTGAAATCCACTCGAACTCGGTTTTAATGGCACGTTCATGGCTTTTGCTGTGAGACTTGATACTTGTTTTCCAGCTGAGGGTTCAATCATTCATTCATTCCTTTCTTATTTCTGTCTTCTTTCCTTTTTCTTGACAAAGGTACCTCCATGGATTACTGTGTGTCAGAACCACCACATAGGTGGGCCAGTTTACATATGACAGTTTCCTCGGCGTGAAGATGAATAGATAGAATGGATGATTACAACGTTGCTAACATTGAGAAGTGCCTCTAATCCAGCATGAGGTTGCTCTCTGCACATAACTGGGAAGTACAATAATGAGACATTTAATATGAATATAATATGAACTCTGTGTCATATCACTAAAAATATGGGCAATATTTACAGTCATTAATACACTGATGTTTATAAATTGCCCATTGACCAACCATGATTTTATCATTCTTAAAATATATGATTTTCTTTAAGCAATATATAAAGTACTTTCTATGTACTGTATAATTTTACTTGAAATGTTATGTCATATACAGTTACTATGTATTGGCTGACAAGTATCAGATATTTTTAAAAGTGAGTTCCAAGGTGGGGACTGTTATGATATATTTAATCGTATGCTAGGTATATGGGCTTTTAGCGTGTTGGTTTTTGTTCTCATGTTTTCTTTGATATCATATAGTGTGATGTGTATAATATAACATGCACATATTTTTGTGGGCACATGTAATGTGAATGTGGAAGGTACAGTTGACACCAGGTGTCCTTTTAAGACAGGGACTCTCATTAAAAGTAAACGTCACTGGTTGGGCTAGTCTGGTTGAGCACTATGATTAAGTGATCTGTCTTCCTCCACCTTGGCCCCAATACTGGAGTGACACAGACCTTAGCTTTCATGTGGGTGCTGGAATCTGAATTCAAATCCTCATGCCTATAGGCAGAGACTTTACCTACTAAGTTTATGTCTGCAGCCTAAAGACTTTCTTTTCTGTCAGTATTCTATTTTGAGGTTAGTCCAGTCTATCTGTAAACATCAGACAATTAAGGCATATATACTGAAAGAGTTCCTCTGCTCTGGACAGAGAGGTGCTCCTGCAGCTGCTCCCTTTGTGATAGCAGTGTTTCTACAGCACAGAGCAGGACACTGGTGTAGAAACACACTCCTCTTGCATTTGGCAGGATCCTAATAAGGACTTTTATTTTCAAAAACTCAAGGCAATATTTCAGAAACTAATACCATTGTACAATTCAAGTGCCTGTCCTGAAAACATAATCCTCAATCGTCCAGTGATGCCGATTTTCTATTTTGACCCGATTTCCAATTGGAATGTGACTGAGGGGCCAGTGAATGATTGGCAGTTGTTTTGTGAGCTGATGTTGTTGATGATGCTGCTACCTCAGGCCTGGAAAACACTAAAATATATAGATTTTCTGCTTGGTAGATTCCTTCAAGAACTGTCAGAATGATGCCACTGATTGAGTGTGGCTCAATAAGAGGCAATAAGCACAAAAGGCTATAGGACCAAAATTATATTTTCCAACTGGCTTGCCTCATTCTTTCTTGTGCTGTAGTTTTAACTTGAGTTTGACAGCTAATCTTTGGTAGGTGTGTGGTGATTATGAGTCTCCATCTTGCAGAAGCAAGGTTTAGAGTCAGATTGACAGGGGTTGTGTTTTAAGCATTTACCATTCAAGGATTCACAAATATCCAAATGGCTTTTTGTAGATGTAGTGAAAACCTGGAACTGAAGTACTCTGGTATACAGTTGTTGTTATTAGACCAGTGTTACTAAACACTGAATGTGAAGAAAAAATATGGACATCCTCCTCTGTTGTCTGTCGTCCCAGAGATAAGTGTGTGCAGTGATAAGGCTGGCCATAGAAGTACAAGGAGAATTAACATTGGGAAAACAGACTACAAACTAATATGCATAAAAGGCCAATGCCTTCTATTTGGAAATGGCAGCAGGTGACTGTCAATAAGACAATGCTGAAATTTGGCATTGAAACATCTCATAGTGTGCAGGTTGAGAAGATGAAGAGATGGTTTTCAAACACTGCCAGAAATTAAAACTGAACAAGGGGTAAGCAAATATCAGACAGAAATGTGGATAGAATTAATCATGTTGAGCTATGTTAAGAGGTTGCAGTGAAAGTAGAGTTGCACATTTTTTTCAATATGTGGATAAATAGAAAAAAGTAAAAGGTGTAAGTAGGCATTTGCTTGGAGGTTATTTTATAAATAAGTCTAACAATGGTTTTATTTAATAGTCTTCATATATGGTTTATTCATAAATTTCTTTCTTATTACAACTTCTCATATAAATTATATTTTTGCATTTTTGTCTAAAGGAAGCAGCTAAGGCTCCAGTAAGATGAAATAATTAACCAATGAGCACCCTGGCTTATGATTAGCCTGATGGACTGCAGTCCCCTTCTATCAGCGTAGAGCCTGTGCCTTCAACCCTAGGACTCTCTCCATCCCTGGGTGGTCATCATGCATCTGTGGGACAGACCTTAATGCGGTTTGACCTGACCCAGTTCTGGATTAAGAACTGATGGTCTTACCTCTCGAACACTCCTAGAACAGCGAAGTTGCCGTGGGAATCTCGTTGTGGATAGCTCCTGTGCAAACAGACTTGGTCATTATAAGAAGTAATCTATGAGTTTTAGAATAGCTTTGAAGAAATGTCAACATTCTTAATGGCACATCAAGGGGCCATACAAGGCTGTGGTTTAAATTTATATCTCATTCCATGTGCTTGACCTTGGAGACTTTTCAGGTTAACTTCAATTTCTCATTATCACTCCACTCAGGTTTCTTAGATAAATCGTCTATGGAGATCTGTTACATGGACCCCTCTTATTATGCTTATCCTTGGCTGCTGGCATTCAGTTCTCTGATATCCACAGGATTATTTAAACAAGATGGATCTGTATAACTGTGCAACCCAGTGAGTATCTCACTTTATTCAGGCCACAAAGCTGACCCACAACATAACCTGCCAGCTTCCCTTGGAAAAATCCCTGTGGGGTGGAGTCCTATGCTAAACATGTTTACAAATAGTGTGTGTGTGTGTGTGTGTGTGTGTGTGTGTGTGTGTGTTAGAACAATGTCTGTATGTTGATATGGACTGTGCTCATTCAGTTTGGAGACTTCACCAGTTTTCAGTTTTCCTGATCCAGGACACCATTTAACATATAGTCATGTAACCATCATTCCTCTGGAGGACTGGAGGACCCTCCTGACTATGACCATTTCTGCAAACTTCTATGTTTTTGATGATTTTGACTGAAAGCTATTCTCATGGCTGAACCCAGGACTTTCAACAGTCCTTTCAAGTGGTATAATTACTATTTGCTTTTTTTTTTTTTTTTTTTTTATGTGTAGCAGTTTGTGGTCTGAAACCAACCAACTGATAGGTTATTTCTGTGCCTGTGAAATGAGCCAATGCAAGCAGGATTATATTATATTAAAAGGCTTATTGGGAAGCTGCTCAAGGGCAGGTTCACTGGCCCCAAGGATTGAGGACAGAGGAGTCGCCATGCAGGTAGGTGGGGCATATGCACAGAGAGAGAAGAGAAAAAGAAGAGAGCAACATGTCTGAATTATATAGGGAAGAGCCTTTGGGGAGGGATAGGCCAGTCTGGGGTCCAAAACCAAACAGTAGCTTCTTATAGTAGTCAAATAATTATTTTACTAACAATAATCATTAATTCCTTTCCCTTCCAAAGTACCGTGTATTTGAAATATCCAGAAAAGGTTCTGTAGACTTACCTCAATGTACATGAAGAACAGATGTAAAGCTTTTAATAAAATATGGTAGATGAAAATGTGTGCTTTGGGGAGATTAATCTGACATCTGTTGTACAAAAAGAGCTCATTCTTTCAACAAATATTTATTAAGCACCCACAGAATGCCAGACAGTGTTACAGGTAGCAGGGTTATAGCAGTAAGTAAGACAGATGAAACAGGCACACTCTGCTCCCCCCAAAACATAAAGTCTATTAAAGTGAGGCACAGCAGGTTCTAATTCATAATATATTTATACATCATAAGTCTGATGGAAACAGTTTTCTTTAAAAAAATTAAGCAGTATAAGTGGTATTGAATTGAAATAGTTTTTGACTTTGTATAAGACAGCTACAGATAACATTTTTAACAAACAGACATTAGAAAGGCCTAAAGTTAAACGCACGTGAATATGAGGATGAAAAGTGGTGTCATTTAGAGAAGCCTGGTTAAGATAGATTTCAGCCTTATTATTCTGTAGTATAAAGGAGAACAACTCAACTTAGCACCACATAGCTTTAAACACCGTAAGTCGGTAACAGAGTCAGCTACAGGTACCAGGGTTATGACAGTAGGTAAAACAGTTGAGCCAGACACAGCCAGAGAACAAATGAGAGCAACTTCTGCCTCAGGTGCAGTCAGGTTCTGTTTTTGGTCCTTTGGTCGTTGCAAAGTAACATCAGACAAACAGAAACTTACCAGGACTCAGCTTTCCACTTAGTGCTTGAAAACCAGCTCTTAACTGTGCTGTAGTGTCCCCCAGCTTGTGTATAGAACAAATTCCCTCAGCCTTCAGTCCATCCATGTCCACATTTCTTAACAGCTGTTATTTAGTTTACCTCGTGTTGATGGTTGCTGGGACTTCAGAGAACCCAGGGATGCCCTAGGCGAGCAAAGGAAGGTGGACAGGGTGAACAGGAGACTAATTATGGGAAGAAAGAGGCAAGACTGATGTGGGATTGAGGTGCAGTGTACTATCTTGGAAGCTGACTCCATAACTCTCATTTTTATTATTGACCTTCTGTTTTCTATTGGGCCAGAGCTTGAATTCACCCTGACGTGTCTGTAGTACAGCTTCTTTAGTCTCTGGTTTTTAAGCTTCACCCTACACCTTCTCAATTTCTTATCTGGATTTATGGAGGGTAGCATCTCCATGGCCAAAATGTTGAATGTTTGGTCCCAGTGTTTGACCTAGAGTCAATGCTCAGTCATTTATAAGAGATGAGGATGGGGGTGGGGCAGAGAGATGACTAAGTGGTTAAGAACACTGGCTCTTCACAGAGGTTCTGAGTTCAACTCCCAATAACTGCATCCATCTCACAACCATCTATTATAAGATCTGATTCCATCTTCTGGTATGTAGATATACATTCAGACAAAGCATATAAATCTTTAAAAAAGTAAGAGATGTGAATGGGAGTAGTTAGGTAGAAAAGAAAACAGTAGAAAAGAGTGAAATAGGAAACTGTGAACACAGGAATAAGAAAAGAGAAGGAAAAGCATCAGCTCCTCTCTGTTCAGGGGAGACTCAATGTGGCCTTTGTCCATGGGGTATTATGACCTGTCCATGTTCTTCAAATAGCCATGCTTATTGTCGAACAGTGGGGACCCTGTGTGTTTAGTTCTTTCTAGATGCAGGAGTGAGAAGCAGGCACAAGCATAAACCACTCGGAATATTTAAGTTGAACATTTAGTAATTGAAATCGTGTTTTTCAGTATGAGTGTTAGGCTGTTTTCTCATATTGTTTCTTTGTTGTGCTGGGGATTGAGCCTAGAGCTTCACACACCCCACAGGCTCTCCACTGAATTCCTTGTGGGATATTTTGAATCCCAAGTTCTGTCTCAACTTGCATGTGGATTGCAAGGCAGAATGTGATTGTTCTGAAAGTAGGGCGATGGAGACATTCTGTGGATGACTTCTTAGACAGGTTGTTCCCCCCCCCCCCCCCCAGCTGTATGCAGACAAACCTCACTAGTCTTTCTGGCTTCTGTACCCCTGAATGGCCAGCTAGATAAGGGATGGGGACAGCTCTGGAGCTATGCATTTCAATTATGGGGGTGGAGCAATGAACAGGAGGCTGGATGTTGGCTTGGATGAAGATGCAGGCAATATAAATGCTAATGGTGAATTAGTTCTTAGAATGAGCAACCTCTGCGAGTTTCCATAATAAACCATAAACATTGAGGGAATCAGATTGACCATTCAATGAGTTATTAGGTGCTTAGAAGAAATCCTCCTCTCACAAGATAACACGTTTTTTTATAGTAGTGATGAAACATAGGGGTGTGTGGTGTATATTGAATAATGCCACAGGATTCGAGATGAGTGAATATGTATCGGCCACCTTCCCCCTCTCTATATGTATTACACACACACACACACACACATTAATAAATTCCTCTGTAAGTACAGATAATGTTATGTGTCAGGCAGGGGCAGCCTTGCTTATACACTGAAGGGCTAAAGTCAGCAATAGGCCTAAGTCAGCCTGCTAGCACAAAGCCTTGGGTCTCTGTGGAAAAACACTGAAACAGATAGCTATAGGCTATTGGAAACAGGCAGCTTTGGTGGAAATTTACCAGCCTGAGTAGTCATAGACCTTGTAGATAGGTAGCCTTGGTAGATAGTACCAACTTAGATAAGGACGAGTGAATCATAAGTGGAGTCATAATGACCTGTCCCCTGAACCTTCACCCAGCTGACACTCTGTTCTAGAAGATATATGTACTCCCCCTGAATACCTATGCTCCTGTGTTATCCCCTTCCCCACATCTGCTTTTGTGTATATAACCCTGGGTGAAAAAGTAAAAATTGTGATCCTCCATTCTCTCTTTCAGATGATCTCCCTGGACCGCTGTTTACTGCTCTGCTGGACAGGACAGTTTGAAGAACTCCATAATTCCCATTGTTAACTTTCTAACCAACTGCATTTAGTGAATAACTTTGCATTGGCAGTTTGGAAAATGACTCACTGATCCATTCCGCAGGAACTAGTAAGGCTCTTTGTTGAAAGCTGTGAATTCAGATACCATGAGCACACCCACTGAGCAACAATTCTTGAAATCTGAATGACCAGAAGACAATGCCTATAGCAGTTTCATGGATAGTCATGGTGAATGAATAGCAAGGTATGGATAAATATGCAAATGAAAACAATAAATTGTCATAGGTGTAGATTCAGCCTCAAGCCTTAGGAATGCTGTTCAAAGCATGGTGTGGTAAGATATGATGTTGAGTTGTATAATATATTATGTCTACATGCTGTATGTATTTGTGTTTCATGTGATGAATTTCTGTAGCATGATGTTTTTGTGTGGTATATTGAGTGCATCTATATGTGATATTCTAGGTGTCTTTATGTGTGTTTTATATCCCTGTGTGGTCTGCAGTATTTGTGTGATGTCATGCATGCATGTATGCGTGTGTGTGGAGTGTGTATATATATGTGTAGTATGTGTGTCTGTGTGGTGTGTATTTATATGTGTGTATACGTATATGTGATGTGCTGTGGTATATGGTATGTGCACATATATGTATGCATGTATATGTGGTATGTTGTGTGTGAGATTATGTATTATATGTACTATTACTGTATGTGTGGTATGATGTTGAGTTTTTTGTATATGATGTCTATATGCTATATGTATTTGTGTTTGTGTGATGAATTTGTGTAGCATAATGTATGTTTCTTGTGATATATTAAGTGCATCTATATGTGATATTCTATGTGTTTGTGTGTGTGTATTCTGTATCCATGTGGTCTGCAGTATTCATGTGATGTGGTGCTGCATGTATGTGTGTGTATGTGTATGAGGTATATGATATGTGGTATGTGTATATGTGTGTGTGGTGTGTGTGTGTATGCATGTGTGTGTGTGTTGTGTGTGTATGTAAGTATGTGCTATGTGTTTATCTGCATGGTGTGTATATGTATGCATATGTGTGTATGAGGTGTGGTGGTGTTTGTGTGTGTGTGTTGTATGGTATTTGATGTGTGTATATATATGTGTGGTGTGTGTGTATATATGTATGCATGTGTGTGGAGTGTGGTATGTATATGTTTGTATACTGATTCAGGAAACACAGCCTCTCCAAGGATTAGAGTGGAGAAGTAACCAGTAGTTTACAGATAGTGTGACTATTGTCAGAAGCCTCCCTGGATTTCCATTTGCAATATTGAGAATGAACAAACTATGTACTCTGAAATGAACACACTATGTGCTCTCTGAAAGGATTTCTGGGACAGCAAGGGCAATGATAAGTGGGCATGTGCTCTGCCGGATATGCTGGGGGACAGTCTCTTTTAGAAGTGGCCACATGACTAAACTAAAGCCCACTGCCTCAGCACATCCTTTAGAGAGTTAAAGGAATGATCTGTTTCAGGTTTTATAAAGGATGTATGTGGCACCGACAAGAAGCATTTTAAAATTGAGAGGTTAGCAATCTTGTAGGTTCTCCTAATTATTTATGAACAATTAGAACAGAAAATAAAAATTAAAAGATAATAGTTACAGTTAACATTTTATAAGGTAAGGTTTTCTTTTTTCAGTTTTCTACTTCCAGATTAAGGATTAATAGAAATCACAGGTATGCTAATTAACAGGAAATCTGGCATTGTTAAGCCATCACTGTTGCTGGATATCTGTGGATAAGAAGCTGGCAATCAACACTAGAAGTGTCTGCCCCACTGACTTGTTAATGACTAGAGCTAAGGAGCTTTAGCTGATGTCAAGGACTCTCCTTTGTGTTTCTGACTTGCACCACGTTGTCAGTGAAAAGCAAGAGAAATGTTCTGCACTCAGTTTGTACCTTAACTCTTTCCCAAGGAGTCATTTAAATAAAGTCCTTGAGAAACTGCTTAGACCTCACAGTACTCTTTCAAAGGGAAATTAAAAGCCTATAAGAACACATTTCCCACAAGGTTCACAATTGCAGTAGAAATCAGAACTGTCAAATGCTATGCAAAATGAATGATCTGCATCCAAACCATGGGGCATGCCAAAGCAGAGCCATGACAAAGGCGATTTCAGATCTGGATGCTGCAGACCACTATCAGAGAAACCAAGTACTGTAAAAGGTTGCAAAGGGGGTCTAATGAGCTTTCAATCTTATAGCCACTCATCTTCTACAAATCAACTTTGTGTTGGAAAAAACATACAAAATAAAACAGTACATATGTAGTATTTGACAAGGTCCACATGTTGTTAATATTTACTTACTATAGAATAGCTGTGGAATTTTTTCGTAAATTCTGTTAGTAAAATAATATCTGGCTTACAGGCGCATTTTTTTTAACAGTACACTTTCATTCACTTATTCTTTCTTAAAAACTACAGAATGTATCTCTGTGTGGCACTATGTTGTGAACACCATGCGGTACAGTTATTTGATCTACTGAGATGTAACGAGTCTCTGCTGGAACTTTGTTTATCATGACACATTGCCACTGAAGCTATTTAAAATAGCATGGTTGTGGTAAGCTGCCATAGATGGAACAGGGAAAGATTGAGGGCATTTAATTTGCTAACAACTCATATTTCAACTGATCTCTGAAGAACAACAGGCGTGGTAGAATGGGATGCTAAACTAAATTGAGCTTAGATATGTTTGTTCCTTTGGGAAGGTTAAAGAGAATTAAACAGATAAACATGGACAATATTACAAACTCCAATCCTACATAACCAAAGCATATGAAAAATAGACATATATGCATATATACATATATACATGTTGGACTCTAAGATCCAAATCAGGAGACACACTCCCCCAGAAGCACTCACAGACAGCAGATTTGATGCAATAACATGAGGTTTATTGATAACCGGTGCACTGGGGTTCCCTCACATGCAGGCAAGAAGAACTCTGAGCTAAAGCTCAGAGCAGTTTTTATATAGAGTTCATGAGGGCAACCACAAAGGCTGACCTTCCCAGATCCAGTCAGATTTGCACATTATTTTTATGACAATGAGTGTCTTCCATTTGCCCAAGTTTACCACTCTAAGGGCCCAGCTTCCTGACCATCTCCCATCCTGGGCCCCTCTCCTGGAATGTGTCTATGTGTTCTGGGCCTTTATATATATTTATATAAAATCATTAGTAAATTATAAGTTAATACAGCAAATTATCACTTCCTATTCCCGGGTCTGCAGAAATGCACAGATTATACATGGGTCTACAGAAGTCACCCATATCAAAGGGTTTGTTTAAACACTTTCAACGCGTGTGTCCTCACCTAACCCATCCCAGTCCTATGTGGTATAAGAAACAACATCTAATTGTTCATGTTAAAAGAAACCTGGAGCAAAATCCAGAGTTAAAAATTGCTAGATTTCAAACTTGCCTGATAAGCTTTGAAACAAACAGGACCCAAGCAAGATTTATCAAAATGGGCAGGAATAAAAGTATTCCAAGGACCAACATGATCAAACTATATAAGCCATTCTTGAAACTTGACCAAGATGAGAATACTGACCTTGAACCATGAATAATTTTATCAGCTGTATCTGCAGTATCAACACACAGTGATGCAGGATTCTTGAATTCGCAATCTTGCTACACAAAGTTAAAATACCCAGAGAGGTGTTAGAAATATGCCAAATACCCTGTAAGTGTCTTTGTATTTTCTCCCAATTATAATGACTGTCATTGTAAATTTTAGAAGTGACAAAAATCCATTGGTATTTAGTGTGACGCTTGAGATGGCTTTTTATTCTTAAACTCTGAACCTCCTTTCCAATAATTTAAATAGTATTATAAAGAACATCAATTTATTGTTCCAAATGCCTATCAAATCTTCTTAAACACTCAGAGCGTTAGTAACATTTTTTTCCCTAAATGATTAGCAAATGTGGGTGTCTTAAGTTCTTGAATCAAAGCAATTGCAGAAGCACGAGTGCTAACTATTAAGGTAATCAAAGCTGCTATACTGGCAGTAATCAAACCCACTGCCCTCTTGCTTCTGCTTAAAGCCTGACTCCTTGCTTTCAATACTTGTAAGCCTTTTTCAGAATGCCATGGTTCAGATAAATTTACAGAAATCATTAAAAAAAGCTGGTTGTTGTACTACCATTATAAATAGACCATCGTCCAGTACAGAAATAGAATTGGACAAAAGACAATTAAAAAAAGAAACATTGAAATCATTATCAGAGCAAATAACAAAGGTAATATCCCCAATTAGTAAAAGACGAAGTGGGGTAACACAGGATGTTACATTTACCTTAATCCAGAACCCGTTTCATTTTTATCCACAGCAAACATAACATCATATAAAGAAGCTATCAATTTCCAAATATATCTCTAAAAATATCCAGAACCAGCCGTCCAAATGCCCACTGTCATTTCCTTTTTTCCAGTATTAGGTTGATTTCCAGACCAGTCCATGACTGAATCAGAATAACTTGTTACACTAAAGGAAAGAGAAGGATCGTTGTAACAACTTCTTTATTTGATTAATTTCTCAAAGACAGTTTCTACATTTATGTCCTCTGTCCCACAAGGTCTAAAAGCTTCAGGCAAGACAGCTTGTCCAGTCTGGGAGATAGGCAAGCAAAGGTGGGTCAGGAACATATACCCAATGTGGCTTCCCTGTCACCGTTGTCAGGGCACTCAGCAAGCTCACAGTAAGCATTCTTTGTCCTAGCATTAGCATATCTCATGTCTCATCAATTCTCGGGCTACAATCATGCTCCTTCAGCATCCTGCAAAGAACCCACAAACATGCCCTCTTCCCCATATTAATACCCAATTGGGACCATGCAGTATGTCGGTAAGTAGATCTTTCCATGTAGAGTGTCATAGACACTCAGTAGCAGGGAGTTCCTTGGCATTTGAGGTCAAAGAATTCGAAATAAAATTTTGTGGTGATAGAGTATGCAAACAGGGAAGGAATACGTAACTCCTCCCTATGCAAATAGGGAAGGAATATGTAACTCCTCCCTATGCAAATAGGGAAGGAATATGTAACTCCTCCCTATGCAAATAGGGAAGGAATACGTAACTCCTCCCCCTCTTGTTTTATGTAACTGATGTTGTAGTGCTCCGTGGGCTCATTCCATTATTCGCTTACATGAAATTTAGTTTACAAGAGGATGTGCATTAGTATTTACCATCATATTGAAATCCACATTTTAGAAATACAGTTAACAGATGTCTCTTAGACAACAGGAGAAGGCGCATGCCTTCCAGACCTAGTCAAAGCTATTGGTCTGGGTTAAAAAACACAATAATTTCTCCCTCAATCCAAAGGGTTAGACATACAGATTGAAAAGAGAAGTCTTTTTTTTTTTTATGATGAGAAGCATCTTTAAGTTTATATTGAGAAGACAACCAAAGGGGAATTAAAACCTTGAGAGTCTGACCGAATTGTCGACTGTGAATGTTCCATTAGCTTTATATATATTTAACTATAACATTTTTTAACTAAAATTTCTTTTGCAATATCAGAATAGAACAATAAGTTTGGAAGGCAAAACAAATTTTTAACAGTGTAAACGATCCAGTCTCTCTAAAATCAATACCAAGTGCATTATTTTCATGTTACAAAGTTTGGGTGCCAGTTCTTGTATATGGATGCATGATGGTACGTCTTTCAATACCTCATTAAAGAAACATTCTTTTAAACCCTATCTTTTAAAAGTCTGACTTCTAGGACAGGAATTACATAAAATATTACCCCAATTTAGAGATATCATTAAAGACCTATTTCCCTGGGTTGGCTCATGCTGTTTGTTGTTGCCCAGAATGACTCCAACTCTGAGTTATCAGTTTTAAGCAACTTTCTGTTACAACTGTTACAAATTTTAAACCACACCCAATAATTTATAAGCCAATAATCCATAACCAAGACATGCAGAACATATTTACACATTTAGTACCAGTCAGAAACAAATATGAAGTGACTACACATCTTTACATATTTAGACTAGACAGACAAAATTTTCTTACTTTTTTCTAGCTGTAATTTCAAGGGAGGAACACCTTGTTACCTGCTGAACCCAATAATCACAGTCAAAAAGATTTTTGTAGGAGACATAGCCATCAGCTTCCTGTCCAGAAAAGCAGAGAAGCAGCTGGACCCTTTGAGAGCAGCTTCTACAGACTATCAGCCCTTTACACTGCTTCTCCAGCAGTGCTAGACTCCTGGCTATAGGTGCAGGCCTCCAAAGGCAGTTTATCAATTATTTCAATTCAGACTTGTTGTTGTTGTTGTTGTTGTTGTTGTTGTTGTTGTTGTTTTCCTTCTTTTTAATCCTTGAAATGAGTTAAAAACTAAATCAAAGGTGAATGGCCAGCTACGTTTTAAGGATTGTTTCTTTTGAATATGAAACAGAGAAACAATCAAGCAACAAAACAAAACCATAGACATAAACTGACAGACATGGACAGACTATCACACCAAGGACAGACATTAGACAGAGAGGGAAGAGAACCAGATATCCCACCGAAGGGACCAAGAACTAGGACTAGGCATTCCCCCAGTGAGAGACAGAGAAGAAGCAGGACATTTCCTGACCTCCTCTTGACTTGAGCATCTTTAAGTATATGCACAAAAAGCATTCTACTATTACCCTGTCCCATTTCTACAGTGCTTACTCACTTTCCTATACTTCCTTTTGTGCACAATTTCTTTTCCTATGGTATCTGTCACTGAACCCTTAATACTTGAGCTCACATCTTTTGGGGATCACATGACCAAGGCCACTCAGTCAGTCAACAGAGTATCCAGGAGGGAGTGAAGATTAAAGAGAAAAAAAAAAGACAATAAACCAACATTACAGTATGACTACAGCAAGTGCTGAAGCAGCTTTAATTTCTCCCAGTCTGCTTTTATATCATTTTAGGTACATGCAAAGAATATAGCCAGTTCTAAGGTATAAGCAAAATAGTCAAGTAACAAGCAAGGCATAAACAAAGTCCTGAGGTCACCGTTTTTAGGGACTTATCAAGATTCAAGGAATACATTCCTTGGCTGTATTTTTCCTGTGCTTGCTTTCTTGTCCTAGCCCAATGTCAAATGTTCTTGTCAATTTCCTGGAAACGGCACCAGAAGCTCTCCACAGAAGCCCAGAGATCCAAGAGAATGAATAGAGATAAGTAGCATTGAGGGTAGAAAGTGGGGGGACTCTCTAGAAAGTAACCTGGGAGGGGAGAGATTCTAAGGACTTAATGGGGGTGACTTTACCCAAAATGCACAGCATTGGGCAGAGGGAACTCAGAGTTCATTTCCAACAGATAAACAGAGCCTTAAGCAAAGGGATATGGCTATTATCTCACAGTCAAAATTTCTGACCCAGAAATTGTTTCTGTCCCTAAGAACTGGAGGGACAAAAATAGAAAGATGTGCCAACGAATGGCTCAACTTGGGATTCACCTCATGGAGGGGCACCAAGGCCTGATACTATTACTGATGATATAATGTGCTTACAGATGTGAGGCTGGCATGAGTGTCCTTTGAGAGGCCCTACTAGTAGCTGACTGAGACAGAAGCATATACTTACCCCAAGAATTAGACTGGTGTCAGGGACCCCCTAGAGTTGAATTAGAGGAAAGATTGAAGAAACTGAAGGGGCAGGTGACCCAGTAGGAAGACTATTAGTCTCAACTAACCCACAACTCAGGGAGCTTCCAGAGACTGAGCCACCAACCAGAAGCATACACAGGATAGTCTGAGGCCCCTGGCACAAATATAGCAGAGGTCTTCCTGAGCAGTGGGAGAAGATGTGCTTAATCCTTGAGAGACTTGAGGCCCCAGGGAAGGGGGAAGCCTGGGGGAGGATCCTTTCAGAGGCAAGTGGGGGGAGGAATGGGATGAGGAACTGTGGGAAGAGGCACTGAGGGGAGAGCAATGACTGGAATGTAAATAAAATAATATTTTTAAAAAAGGAAAAAGAAGAGTCCTCTGTGATCCATCAGTCTGTTGCCCAAACTACTGGGCTAATGCCAGGCATGGCAAAGCCATAACATAAGCTACCTTGCCTTCACTCCTCTGAGTCTGCAGTGCTTTCATGATGAGAACCTTTGTTTCTCATCCCAAATGAGATGCCTGCACAGTTCCCAGACTCACACAACTCATCTGAGCTCTCTCTGACCTCCCTTGTGAGTTAGTTTATTTGTAGATAAATTCACAAAGACTCTCCATTCTAGTTTGCTTTCTTCTGTCATGATAAACACTATGGCATAAAGCCACTTCAGGAGGAGAGGGTTTATTTAATTTTATATTTCCAGTTCACAGTCCATCATTTCGAGAAATAGGGAAAGAGCTCAAGGCAGGAAACTGAAGCAGAAACCATAAAGAACACTCTTTACAGGCTCACACTCCAGCTCAGTCTCAGTTACCTTTCTTCTACAGCCCAGGTCAATCAATCTTGCAATAGTGTCTTGTAGAGTTGGACTAGGCCCTCCCACATCAGTCATCTGACAACCTCTCACAGACACTACCACAAACCAATCTTATGGAGGTAATTTTTCAATTGAGATTCTCTCTTCCCAGGTGACCCTAGGTTGTGTCAAGTTGACAGTAAAGTTCACCAGACACTGTCCTTCAGTTCTCTCACATTCAGAATCTGTATATTAAATTTCTGGCTCACTCTTCACTGACCAGAAACCACTGCCATCTATACTGTTTCTTGTTATTTCTGCTATGTTGACAGATTTCAGCTAGGAAAGCTATGGGTTTCACTTTTTCAACCCACATACATGGTTTACCTCATCTTTCAATAAACTCACAATTAATACATTTACATCATTAGATTGGGGCAGAAAGTCTTGATGATTATAGCAAATGTTGTCATTGATTTCAGAAGTAAATGCTTGTTACTTTGACTGTTCATGACAATGATATTGTAAAAGAGAGTACAGACATAAATTATAGCCCTGTGTCTATGTTAGGAGGCTTAAGTGAAATGTTGATTTATATCAGGCTTGAGCAAATCAGACATACAGTATAAAGTGAGATCACTGACAGTAATAAATAATAGCTAAAGTTGCTGTGACATAATAAAAATGATGGGTTCATCAGAAAGCAAGGAAAAGAGCTGTAATGGATAGGATAGAAAATAAACACCAGACTAATTCTGAACCCTCCTGTGTAGATGGAAGTAGAATGTGTTCTGACTCAAAGGGCAAGTGCTCTATAAATGCTGCTGGAGAGAAGTGATAAATATATTGAGAAGAACATTTAGAAAAGAAATAATAAAATAGAGACTTTAGACAAGTGTGCTCAGTGCCCCATTAATTTAATGAGGAGCATAGATGGAGAAAGCAGGATAGCCTTTCTAGCAAGATAAAATGTAGAGGTTGGAGAAAAGCAAATGTAAAAGCAAAGAGTCTAAATTTATTTCTTTTCAGAGACCAAGGTGCTCACTTCCCTGATCGATACAGAAAATCTGAGTCTTATTTGTTCATAATGATGTAACTCTAAGTAGGTTTTCTAAAGAAGAAAAGAAGACACATGGTGAGTCTCAGGAATATTGTGATAGAATTAGAAAGAAGACGTATCAAATCTTTCTGCAGTCAAAGAAATCTCTGAAATTGAAGAAAAAGTTATCCTTTGAACTTAAGTACAGTACAGCAGTGATTCTCAACCCTCCTGATGCTGTGTCCCTTTAATGCAGTTCTTCATGTTGTAGTGACTTGACAACCATAAAATTATTTTGATGCTACTTCATAATTATAATTTTGTTACTGTTATGAGTCATAATGCAAATATCTGGTATGCAGAATATCTAATATGCTATCCCCAAAAGGGTCACGACACACAGGCGGAGAAACACTGCAATAGAGCAAAATTTGGAGTCACTGATCTAAGTACATGGTTAAGAACCTTTTAAAAAAGAATAACACAAGAAAGCATGATAAAAGAAAAGAATTGTGAAAGTAGCAAAATAAAATTAGAAAGCAAGACAGATGTCACTGTGTCTGATGGCAACTATTCAAAATCTCTAATAAACATAGATAAACTGTTGAATGACTAATAAGTAACCATGAACTCATGTATAAAATTCAACATTGTAAACAATCACTGAACATCTTGCAGACATGAGAAAGTGAGGATATTTTGCTAGGCATTTATAACTTTAGGATAAATTATATAGATTAATAAATTATCATCATATGATTACTAACTGAAGGAGAAATAGAAGAACCCTGATGCTTCTCTATTTATTCAAGATACCACTGATATAACTTAAAATCTACAAAGAAAGCTCCAGGTCAGATGGCTTCACTACTGACTCCATGCAAATGAGTGTGAAGGAATTCATACTGATTTTCCTACTGAATGGAAAAGGAAGATGAGGTAAAAGAAGGGGAGGAAGAGGAGGAGTAAAACAGAAAGGAGGAAGATAAAAAGGAAAAGGAAAATGTAATAGAAGAAAAAAAGAGAGGGAAGAGAAGAGGAGGAAATAAAAGTAGAGGAAGAAGAGGAAGAGGAGGAAGAAGTAGAGGAGGAAGAGAAGATGTTTCTAGATTCTTTAATGGAACACAGAACTCTGATTTTCACTATCTGCTAAGGATGTAAAAAGATAAGATAACTCAAAATTACAAGCTAATTTCTCTCATGAAAATATGTTTAAATTTTCTTTAATGGTACCAAATTAATTTTGCCAGTTTAGGAAGTTCATTAATCATAATTCTAATTATCTTCTCATGTTCTTAACACTTAGTAATTAATTAATTTTGTACAATAAATAAAGGATGAAAGCAATAATCATATTGTCAAATGCAAAAATTCATATGCTGTAGGTCAGTAGCTATGGGTAAATACACATCTATAAAGTGTGAGGAACACGGAATCTTTTAGACTTACAACTACAGGGATACAAGGGGCACTATAGCATGACTCACACTTAATGGTTGAGTATAGGAAATGTTCTCCTGAGTTCTGTCTTTTAAGGATGCCCACCCCTACCCAGTGTAGTACTGAAAGAAAAAGCTAGAGAAAAAAAAACATGGAAAGGTAAAAAGATATAGTAAGATTTGAAATAAGAAACAAATGTGAGTTGTAGAAATTTTAAAGACTACATAGTATAATGAAATTGTAAATATGAGAGTTTGTATAAATTTAGGACAAAATCAGTCACAGTATTTATTGTATGTCTGTACACTAATAGTGAGTGAATTTTTTCAAACTGTATGCCCTTATGAAAAATACCTAACATAGCCTGAATAGGTGTCGATGTACTCACTACTCTCTGCTTCAGAGAGTGCACTTCATGAGTACTAGGCTGTGTTAATTGTGCCTGTGTTGAAGCTGAGCATATCAGTGGTGTGAATACGTATTAGGGTCTGCTTACTTCAAGATGAGCAGAAAGCAGAAGGGGTGGGGGGGGTCACTGGTAGTCAAACAGATCCTTCAAACACATGCTTCCAGTGGTGTCCTTCCTCTCACAAGGCTCCTTCTCAAGTTCCCCCACTTCCCAAAAACTTAGCATCACCATCTGTGGACCAATGCGACACACAATTCCTTCTGGGGACATTACGTATTCAAGTTATAGCAGCAAGCAAGTAGAAAGTATTAAGTGTGCATTGTATGCTGTAAACCAACCGGTGAGTATGAAAACATTTAAAAATGATGTATAAATTCAAATAGCAGAAACTGACAAAATCCAGTTGATACAATTGGGAACAACAACAAAAAGAGACGTCCATTAAGGGACAGACAAACTTTCTGTATTTGAGGTGATAACATGTAAAACGTCTTACAAAGGACTTATGTTTCTTTACACACTGATCGAAGCATTAGGTATGGTGGCAGTGAGAAGCCTAAAAGCGATCGGCATGCTCACTTGTTAACTTGTATACTTTAATTATTGACACTACTGTACTTATAAAACTCATATGACAATTAAGGGTCAAAATTAAGTAAGAACAAAACTGGGGGACTTCTGAGGCTGAAAAAGGTTTGTTAGTGTTGAAAAAATATTTAAAAAACCCCCGGACACAAGATTCCTTTCTGTCTTTGATCATTTATGTTCCCAGATAAAAGACACACACAGCCCTTTTATTTTAGTATGTCTTAAGGAGCACAGTAGCTGGGCAGCTGGCTACCCGCCATGCTCTTAGAATCTACTTTCCCATCGATAATCCAAAATTATCACTTACTATTTGCTATGTTCCATCTTGGCTGTTCTTAACTACAATTAGTCAGCCCACTTGGCCACATTTTCTTGGCCCGTTGCCCAGGGCATTCTCTTAACTTCTCTATCCCATGGTGGCCCTTCTCTGCTCCTTCCTGTGATCTCTCTCACCAGAAAACCTAAATCTCTCCTTTCTCCCCAGCTACTGACTGGTGGCATCTTTATTGATCAATCAGAATTAATGGAAGGTAGGGGTCCCTCAGGCTGTGTGTAGACCCCAAATCTTAGAAGTCAGCCCTTAACATTACAGTAAACAGTAAAAGAAAAAATCTCAATAAATTAGAAAGGTGGATTCATTTTAATTGTTTGTGGCATTGGCATGGGTAGAGAAGCACAGAGAAAGGACAAGCATCCAAGTGTCATTTGATTTCGCTCATGGCAAGGATTGCCCTGCAGGACAGGAGAAAACAGTAATTTTCAGACAAGTAGCACTAGTCAAGTAGGGTATTAGTTGGGAACTGTTTCACATTTTAGTAACCCATAAACATCTATTTTACAAAAGTAGTTTTAGTATGGATTTGTTAAACAAGACAAATTTTAAAAAGATTAATCTAAAGAATAATACTGGTAAATGAAATCAAACTAATACTCCCTTGTCAAAACATTTCATCAAATGAGTTCAACTTGATACTCAGCGTATCAGTCGCTTTCATATTTGACAACGGACAGACAGAATTTAGAATCCTCATGAGCTCTCAAAGGTGACAATCACCTGATGGAAACGTGGTGGGGAGGAGTGTTGACAAGTTAGAGTGCAGTGGTTACAACTGTGAACTCTGTATGTTGTAGTGAGAGGCATTAAACTCACCAACATGGCTTAAATAAGCCATGACTTATAAGAGCACAGGACATAGCAATTATTCATGAGAACTAGAACCTCTGTGGGAGACAGATTCTCAATGCAAAAATTTTGCCATTTCCATAAATTATGTACACTTAGTTGTCCAGCATTCCAAATTTACAAGCCATATATTTTTGCATCAAAGTATTTATTTACATATGCATATATATTTATACACATATGTGTATATATACATATATATATATATGTGTGTGTATATATGTGTATACCATATACACATACACATATACATATACTTCATATACATGTCTCATCTTTGTCTTGTTTTTATTGGTATAACTAAGAAAGCTGGTATCCTAGAGAGCCTTTTCTTCTGTGGAGTCTCTAGAAGGTCCCATGGCTCAACTTTAGCTTCTCCTCCCTCAGGAGACATTTTATATGGTTGCATACACACTTGTATTCTCTGCTAGAAATGGTTCACCCTTCCAGATGTTCTAAATGTGTCTTGACTTTTGGACTGTTTTGTTTGCTGGTTTGTTTGTTTGTTACCTGTTCTCTTTTCTTCCTGTCGCACAGATGAGGAAGCCCATTCACAAGACCTTAGGGTACACTTTGAAACAAGCATCCTTGTGCAGAAATATGGAGAAGGAACCCTGCTTCCAGAGTTAGCTTCTCAGGAAGATCAAACATCACATGACAATTTGTTGCTATAGTATACATTATCGATGTATCAATACATGAGTCTATGGATTCACAATTCAACCTTGAAAGAAGAACTAAGAAGAACCTTAAAAGATCACTAGTAGTGGTGATCTAGCTAGTGTGACCCTTCTGACCAATGAGATATTTATATTGAAAGCCTGCTTTGGGGAAGCTTGTGACACTTCATCCCCTTACCATTAGCTGTGGTATAACCAAGAGTGTAGAAAGAACCAACCATGATAAAATCATGATAAATGCTAAATTTATATTATATTAATACAAAATTTATCTTTAAATTGTTGATATACATCCTTAAGTTTGCAAAGAGAGAGCAAAGAGACGATGTTCCGGCTGTTCACGTGGAGGGAAAACACCTAGATGTTGGATATACGGGAAGCTGCTCCTAGATGCTCCCAGATCCTTCATCTTTCTTGATGAGTTGTGAGAAGACAGGCCTCTAGAGTAATTGGCCTGAACCACCTATGGGATACAGTTGCCTTGTGTGCAAAGGTGAAGGCTACTTCTAGTGTCTAGAGAGAGCAAAATGGAGAAGTCAAGGTCCCTTGTTTAGGGTAGCTAGTTCAATCTCTACATGAAGTGTTTGAATGCGTGGCTGGTTGATTCAATAAGATGGATTTTGTTTTTAACTACAGAATACAGTCAGTTTGGGGAATATTAGCTTGAGCCACTCCCCCTCCGTCCCTTTGCTTTTTTTTTTTTTTTTTTTTTTTGAGGTAGAGGTGGGAGCCAAAGTTATAGGTTTAGCAGAGAGAGGAGAGATTTTAACATGGACAATCAGACACAGTGTTATGCAAAAGTTGTTCAAAAGTCCTGAAAACAGGTGCATGGCGTTTGGTTAACCCAGACCTTCTATTTATATGAAGACAGGAGAGTTGCCAGCGTATGACTCATGTTTTATCAGAAGAGTTTTATGTATGCTGACCTCCCTTTCTGCTTGTGTTCCCATGTTTCTTCATACTTGATATCTCCTGTGAGGTTGTGTGACCCTCCACCTACCATATTGTTTACTTTACCCCTGCATCTTTTTTTAGAAATGATTTTTTTCTCTAATGGAAACAACCTCAGCTCTTAATATAGCATAGTTTCAAAACCATTTGTTCCTTTGTCCAAGTTCATTCACCTAGATAACATCAATAGAAGACAACTGCTTTTCTGTTGAGTTTCACACTCTAGCTAAGAGATTCAAAAATTTCCCACTTTTCATCTCAGCAATGTCATCCTTAGAATATAATAATTTGTTAGCATTCATATTTTATTTTTACATCCCACATTCTCATTCTTAATTATTTAGTTTGAGTCTGTGGAGGATATGCAGAACTTTCCTGAAGACTTGACTTAGAACTATAATATTATATTTAGAGATTCTTTCTTCCTTTTATGTAGGACCCCAAAGGGCTGCTATGCCCTGGCTGAACCTTTTCGTATGCTGCTGTCTACTAAGTAACATTCTGCGGTTCCTCTAGGATCAAAACATCCTGACTAAGGCATGGTGCCCCAGGAAGGGAATTTACTCTTGACATCCTATTGCCCCCCAGTTGAGTTCCTGTTTTTTCCTGAGTTTGTATTTTTCCTTCCCTGGCTTGCTGTATATATATTGAACCTGCTCAGTAAAGGCATTGGCATTCTCCCACAACGAATGACCAGAGTCTGAGTATTTCTTTAATCCCCCAGGCCTACGCCCGAGCTCGGTACCGCAGGCAGCGCTGGCGCTGTCACTTTTATTCCTTCTTATCTTGTCCTTCTTTCTATGCCTTTCTCTCTTACTCTGTAGAAAACAGTTTTGTGCATTTTCTAATTTATCCTTCCCACAGACACCACTGAACCTTCACAACTTCTTTGTGTGCTAGAAATATCAATTTAATCTTTGTTTGTTTTGTTTAACGTGCATTCAAATAAAACCACTTAATTACAGCTTATGAAGGTCCTTTTCAGCAGCCAAATAGTTCTCCATTGTGTAGCAGCAACACATACTTAAACACTTATGGACCATTACTATTCAAAGACACTCTCTTCACTGGGAATCCAGATTGCTTCTGACGGCTCTTATGACAAGCCACGTTACAAAGTACCATGAGCATCTGCAGTCTCTGCCACTGGTGTTGTGCTTTCAGAGTGGATTCTTAGAAGCAGGATTTATTGCTAAGGTGGGCAGAAGTTTCATGCCTGTGTTCATTCCTTGTGTGCCTCAACTTCTTTAAGTATTAGGGAATTTCCCTCCAGATATGCTGAGAGATTTGCAATCTCATCAATAATATTCAAGGATGCCTGTTTTCTGACAGCCAAGAAAGCAGGTTGAGTTTACATTCAATTTTTAGAAAGGTGTGTCAGTGTGACAGGTGAGAAATGTCTCCTCTGTGTGGTTTTAATTCCCATTTCTCTATGAATGAGTGAGTTGATCATTTGTCACAAGATCATCTCTGTTTTGTTTGCTTGTTTGTTGTTTGCTTTTTGTGAATTGTCCTTTTATTCCATTCTCCATTTTTCCTACTGGGTTTGCTATCCTTGTCCTCCGCCAGTTAACATTCACACATTAGAAGCCACTTGCTTTCTTTGCATGTTGAGAATTTTTTCTTGCAGGGTGAGTGATGACTTTTATTTTTCTTATAGTCTTTATGTTTATTTAATTTAACTATATTATACTGTGATAAGAATAATTGACATGGGATTCATACTTTTATTATATTTTAATTGTCCAAACTTTCATTACTGAATTTTTCTGTGAGTCCAATTTTGAAAAACAAATGGATAGAACTGGTTCCCTTGCTTAATTAAAACCACATTTGAAATGGTTGTTTTGCCTTGTCTCAGACCCCAAAAACAACAAAACCCTCCTTAGTTCTAAGCATCAGGCTATATTAGATGCTCCATATAAGATCCATTCAACAACAGCTTTCCTGTGACCGACTGTATCATGCAGTATGGTGTCCTCAAGATTTACCCGTATTACCACAAGTAGCAGAATTTCCCCCTCCCTCCCTCCCTCCCTCCCTCCCTCCCTCCCTCCCTCCCACCCTTCTTTGTATATATGCATGTATATGAATAGATGTATTTGCACCACATTCACAAAGGTGCCCCCTTAGAGCAGTAGAGGGTGCCAGATGCCATGGGACTGCAGTTACAGATGATAGTGAACAAACTTACCTGGATACTGCAAACCAACTCCCAGTTCTCTGCGAGAGTATCAAGTGCTCTTAACCACTGAGCCTTCTCTCTATCTGCATTTTCTTATACATTTTTAAAAGACTAAATAATAATTAGTGGACAGTCTTCAAAATTAGAATCAGAGCTACTATATGGGTGTCTTTTCTAGTTTCTAATCTAAGATATAATGCCAATAGTGATTGCTTTTTTAATATACAAAGCACTAACTTTAGATCTAGAAAATAATGATGCAGACATGCAGCCATATTCATACATATGTATTAGATGTATCTGTGTCAACTCTCATGTCTACATTTTGTGATTTCTTTTTTCATAGACATCGGGTATTCCATCTGCATTCTAGCATGCTTTATTCCGGCAACACTGACACTTACTGACCTCTGACCCTGGAGGGCAATGAGCATCTGGATGATTTTCATGAAACACAGTCTGATGGTGACTGCCAGAGACAGAATTTACTCTCTACCATGAGAGGCTTGGAGTTGACATCACTCCTATCCAGCTCTGGTCATTGCTATCATCAACTCTGTGTCATTAGTGGATCTGACCTACTCAAGAAAGACACAGCTTTTGTGTCTACTAGAAAGTCTTGTTTTAAATTAACCCTTTACCTTAGTAATTGCTTTCCTTCTGTGGCACACACTGTAGTATGCTTGCTTGATAATAGAGCCCCTAGTGTCAACCCTGCTTTGATAGTCTTCTGCAAACATATTCAAAAATGGTGTGTGCAACAGTCAAAGAGCATATGTTGGAATTCAAGAAGAATTCTATGACAACCCCCCCCCAAAAAAAAAACAAAAACCAAAAACCAAAAAAAAAAACCTGAAATAATAGGATACTATGGGTAGTTGATTAAACTTACACTTTTTTCTCATCTACTTGAGTGTCTCTGAAACAGAACCAATTAATAAAGCTTAAACACACATCAGATACATAACACTCCAGATTTCTTGTTAATGCCCCCAAATTTATAATTTTAATTCAGTTTTTATGTTTCCCTTCTGTTTCATTTCCCATTGGAATGTTCTGCAAATTCGTTAATCTAAATTAGTCAGAACCCCACCCAGATCCACATTCCCTAGGGCTGGGAGTTTAGTTCTGTTATGATCACATTGGGAAGCAGTAAGGTTAATGATGGTAAATGCTTTATAGTTCGTAAAAATCTCGTGACGGACAACTATGGAATAAATGTGAATTAACCTTTGTTATTAATTCTACAAGGCATTTTTTTGACAACTAATTTGGTCTGGGCTTGATGTTTACCTGTTAATGTATACTCACCCTCATTACCTGAAGTGTCCAGAGCATTTGAATAAAACTGCAGTGACTTTGATAAAGCTGTAACATGCTAAATTGGCTAAGTAATTATTCGTTCACTGACTATTTGCCCTGAAGTCCAATGTAACTGATAAGTTTTAGGTGAAACTTTAAATCAAATAAAACCATTTTTAGGCACACAGTTGTTTGTAAAATATATAACGATATAGTCATCATTGAAACTAAGGTAAACTGCCAGATAGTAGTGGTGCATGCCTCTAATTCTTGCACTTGGGAGCCAGAGGCGGGCAGCTTTCTGTGAGTTGGAGGCCAGCCTGGTCTACAGAGAAAGTTCAAGGAGAGCTAGAAACTCTGCACAGAGAAATGCAGCCTCAAAACAAACAAACAAACAAATAAACAAAACAAAAACCACAAAGGTGAATTAATTTTCAGTCATGCCAAACTTATTGCCACTGTGCCGAAATAAATCATCACTTCCCACAAGACCCACTGACCTATGTTCTGTCCCTATGATTTGACAGAGTCAAGAGGGTCATGAAATAAATTACATGTCTACATGAGTGCCTTTCTTCATTTAACTTATTGCTTTTTAGCGTGACTCGGGTGGTAATATATTTGTTGTAGAATATTGCTGTCCCTGAGCTGTTGAGCATACCACTTAACCACTCACTATAGGGGAATCATATTAGTGTACTGCATCATTTTTCATAACTACAGATGCAGGTTTTATTACTACTCACTACTTGTGGACATGTTTGTTTATGCTTTCATAAGCTTATGAATGTATTAGTAAAACTGTTAGGTGTTGTGTGGCATTATTCCTGGGAAGATGTGACCAAATATCTACACTGTCCAGAGAGGGAGTTGATGACAGAATAAAGTAAAGCTACCACCAGAGTCCAGAGTCCAAATTGGTAAGCCAATGAAGTTCATTTGGATTCCTTACAGGAGGAGAGGTAAAGCATTGCTTACAGTGGTATTGGATATTCAGAAAGGGAATAAGACACTGATGCTTTTTGGGGAAGGGAAAAGCCTAGTGAATTTGACCAGCTTCAGGAACTTCCTGATACTTTTGCATTTTACTTTTTGAGTTTTATTGAGCCTCTTTACAGGATGAAAGTTTCATCTCTCTTTAGAACATTTTGTGTCTTATGAGCATCCCTTATCCCTTAGATCATAAGGAAAATGTATTTTTAACTTTATGAGAAATTCCAAACTATTTTTTCCCAAATGGCTACACCATTCAGCATACACACCAGCTCCTTCTGAAAGCTCACATTGCCACACAGCTTTCGAATTATGACAGTGTTAGGACTATGGTGGCTGTGTTTTGATATATCAGTTTGCATTTCCTGATTCTTCTGGTCACCATTGCGTTTAATCTTCCCTCTCTGATCAGCTATGTGTATAAATGTGCTGCCTAGATGTTTTCCTGGGATGTTTTCTCTTTTAGTTCTGAGTTATGAATATATACAATGGCTTCACAATTCTCCACCAAGCTTTTCAAGTATTTTCTTTCAGGGTGCCACTTCTGCTCATTTTTAACAAACTTGAAATTAGAAGTCATTTGAATCACAGGGTTTGAATGCTCAGTTGGAAGACACTCCTTATGGCTGCCCTGCCATTTACTTTGGTCCTTTTGAAGACTGTTCTTTCTTTGCTTAATATGCTTGCAGCTTTAATTAAGATCCCCTGACTGTATACTTATGGATCTCTTTCTATTTGGGAGCATGATGAATAAATACTTTGTCCAGTTATCACATAGCCTTGATTATTTATAGTATATGGCAATGCTTAGGGTCTGATAGTGTGAGACTTCTCATTTTATTCTTAAGAAAGTTATTTAATGAGCATGTGATGTGTAAAATGGGCTATCTTTGGAGGACAGAGAAGAACGTTTGGGAGTCACTTCTCTCCTGTGATGGGGTTTGGGGGGAAATCTAGGAATCCAACTTAGGCCATCAGGTGTCAAGGCAAGCAACTCTTATCTGGTGAGCTATCTCACTGGACCATACATTATTTTTAATTTTCACATTATCTTTCCCAGTTTTTAATCTTGTATTTTTAATGCACATTTCATAATTTTCTCTCTAATCAATTTCTTGTTTTAAATTGATTTATAACAATTTTAAATCAAAATTGCAGAGAATGTCTAAGTGAAATAGTATGGAAAAAAGGCCCTTATGCAATTGACTTTTGATTTCTAAGTACAGTATATGTTTCTGTTTATTAATTTCTCTCATTTATCTTATGTTCATATAATTTTAGCATGGAACCATTCACTTTTCTGTTAAATTAATCCTTAAATATTCATCTGTTTCAACCATGACAGTTTTGTTTCTATTTCATTTCTAATTATCCACAGCTAGTATAAAGCAATAGAATGGAAACTTAAAACATTGACCTGAATTCTGTGTCCTGGTGAGCTTTATATATTTGCTTTGCAGTTATCTTTTCTGGAATCTGCCATGCAAATAAAGATGAATGTATTGTTTTTCTTCTGTACAGGTTTTCCTATTTTATTGGTTTCTTAACTCATTTCACTGTTTGCTTCCCTGACACTAATACACACTCATGCATTCATTTCTGCATTAGTAATACTACTGTCTACAATTACAATCAGTGTATTCTGCTGAGATGGCCTTTTGTAGACCGGACATGAAGTTTTGGTTTTAATGAA
>NW_021604615.1:12190232-12278696 GCF_004785775.1 Grammomys surdaster | reverse complement strand
GGGTAGAAGGTTCAGGGTAATGTGCAAGTTGTGTGCCTACTCTTCAGATGCACATCTGCTTTGCATTCTGCCACAGCTGTTGCTGAGGTGGTGCTGGTTCTTGTACCTGCTCTGTCTTTTTATGCTTCTGCAGTAGAGCTCACAGACACAAGCTCACATGAGGTCCAGGAGTCACAGGTCCTCTTAATGTTGTCTCAGTAGCTGCTCCATTCTTTGGGACACTCTTAATAAGAGGGGTCCTTTACACACAGGCTGCTTTCTCTTATAAAATTGGGAGATGTCTTTGACCAACTGCACTTTAAAATAATTTCTGATACGTATTGTAATGTTTGCATAGTAATTTCATTTGTGAGCAATAGCCTTAGTTTTTCTCTAAGAACTTAATAACTGAACCCCATCACTACTGCTCCCTTGACCCTCGGGCAGTCCCTGACACATTTGTCTCCTCAGCTTTTCTTGGCTTTTTAGTCTTTAAATACTCTTTATTAAGTCATTTAAATGCTTTAAATGTATTATACATTGAACTACTCTAGATGGAAATTTTCTTCATAGACTGTGTGTGTTTAATATTCCATTTCATATTGAAGTGGACTAGCTTTTTGAAGAAATGCCTGCTTGGGCTAAGAACCCTAGTTGCATCAAGCTTACTGAAGTTTCTTTGCCTGAACTCCCACCCTCTGTCTCTTCCCTCACACACTCTCAGACATTTTTCCAGAGACACCATAGACATGTAAAACTTGTACATGTCCACTCTAATAATCTAATATATACATTAGCAAAATCCAGAAAACCAAAATTATAATATAGAACAATTGTCTGCAAGCCACATTTCATTGCTTAAAATGGGTGCGTGTTTCCACAAGCTTAGTAGACAAGCATGGGTTGAAGGTAGACAAAAAAACCAGAGGAGCTGAAATCAGACTGGAGAAGGGGATAGGCCATTTGAAAGCTACTTTTCTACAGTATTGAAGCTGCAGTATATGAAGCGCTTATGAATTACTGCTCTGAATCACCTGTTTATTTTATGTTTATTTTAACTGGTATAATCAACGTTCATCTTGATCACAGGGTACAATACACAATACATATACCTCTAGATTGCTTTAATAGGCTAGAGACAGGACAGTATCTCTGTACTAAATGATGTTCTTCAGGTGTACAGTGTGATATGATCACCCTATTCCAGCTTGGTTCTCCAGCTTTTACCTCCTGTTCTTGAGTGAGAGTGAGAAAGATTGAAATTAAAATTTATCACTTTATCTGACTTCAAAAATATGATACAGAGTTTACATCTGAAGTCATTGAGCTCATGTTATATTTCCAGGAATTATTCTTCAAATACAGACAAAACTTTATCCATACTGAACCTCCTTACAGTCCCCGCTGATGACCTTTCTGTTTGTTGTTCCTGGGAACTTCCTGGTTTAGAGCTACTATGTAATATCTTTGTGTGTCTGTTTTATTCTTCTTAGAATGTGTGGTATGCGTGTGCCCCAGTAGATATATAGATGTCAGAGGACAACTTGGAGGAGTCAGTTCTCTTCTCTATACAGTTCTCAGGGATAGAGCTCTTAGGCTTTGATGCAAGTGTCTTTACATTCTGGACAATCTTGCTTGCCCAACATCTTGATTATTGGAAGAATGCAAGAAAGCATAAAGAAGTTTAGATATAATTTTGTGATTTTATTTTCAATACTATTAGTTAAACAACTGGGCATCTTATACCTGAAATCTAAGGTGGTCATATCTTTGAGCTGTTGGAATTATCCTCCATAGCTAATTTGTACTCCCAACAATGGTACAGGGGTGTGTCTTTCCACATCTCACCAACAGCCATTGACTTTATGGTCTGTTAGGGTCAGCCTTGCTTATGTAATGAAGGCCTAAAATCAGCCGTAGGCCTAAATGCTTGCTAACACAAAATCTTGGTCTCTGTGGGAAAATGCTGAAACGGATAGCTATAAGATCTTGTAAACAGGCAGCTTTGGTGGAAATTTACCAGTCTGGATAAGAACTGGTAGTCATAGACCTTGTGGATAGGTAGCTTTGGTGGAAAGTACCAGCTTAGATAAGAAACAAGTGGATCATAGACAGAGTCATAGTGACCTGTTCCCTGAACTTTCACCCAGCCAATATCCCGTTCTAGAAGATATCAATACTCCCCCTGAGAACACCTATGCTCCTGAATCATCCCCTTCCCCACATCCTGCCTTTATGTGTTTATAACCCCTGTGTGAAAAAGCAAAAATTGTGGTTTGATCAGCCTATAGACAAGCTGTGGTTCTTTGCATTCACCTATTTCCCCCATTCTGTCTTTCAGGTAATCCCCCCAGACCCTTTTCAATGCCCTACTAGACAAGACAATACTCATGAGAGATAGATGTGAGAATATAGCCCATTCCTTGTTTGGACTTGTACTTCCCTGCTGCCTAGCGACATTAGCATCCTTTCATAAGCCTGTTGGCCATTTGAACTTACTCTTTAAAGAAGTATATGCTCGGACTTTTAGCCTATTAAAAGCACATTTGTACATTTAGTGTTGAATATATATATATGTCTGATTTCAACACCAGTCCATTATGTGAAGTATAGATTGCATGTACTGTTTCTTGTCTCTCACTTTCACTTTTCCTTCTTGTGAACAAAATTTTTAAAATTTATTCACTTTTGCATCCTGTGCTTTGATGTCTAAGCAAAGAGCTAAGTCCAATATTAAGAAATATAAATTAAAAAGGTTTTCTTTTTTAAATGTACACATACAGGTTTTTTCTCATTTTCTTTAGATGTTTTAAAGATTAAGGCACTATGTTCAAGACTTTACTCTGTTTTGAGATGACTTTCGTGTATGCTATGTACGTTACTGATTTTGTTCCTTTGTGTGTATGTACAAAGATTTCTCGGTACTGTTAAATAAAGTGTTCCCTAGGCCTCATTTGAGTCCCAGCACCTATACTGGGCAGATGACAAACCATTTGTAACTCCTGTTTCAGGGGATCCAAAGCCCTGACCCCTGTGGGAACTGGAACTTACATGCCTATATCTGCACTCAAACATACAGATGGGCATAAATAAAGAATTATTATTGTTAAATACATACTTTGCCTCCATCAATCTGTATGTATCACATGTGTGCAGTGCCCACAGATGACAGAAGAGGGCATTAGATCCTCTGAAGCTAGAGTTACCAGCAATTGTTAGCCAGCATGTGGGCACTGAGAACCAGACCCTTGTCCTCTGTAAGGCAAGAAATGATTTTTAGCACTGACCTACCTCTCTTGCCCTTGGAAACAACAACATTTTAATAAATAAGAAAATTGCCCTTGGTCCTCATAGTGATTTTAGTGATGTTTCCCAACATGTAAGTCTGTTTCTAGGGACTCTGATGTGTCCAGTGACTTATGTATCTGTTGTTGGACCTCTGTTAGGCTACTTTGAGTACTGTAAGCATTTAAAGTTGAAACTGTGATGTATAGCTTTGTTCTTTTGGGGGGGATTGTTTTTGGCTGCTTGATGTCATGGTTACACAGAACTCTCTCAACACTACTCTCTCTCATCCTGGTGCTGAGCTGTGCTGACAGACTTGTTCCTGTTTTTTTTTTTGTTTGTTTGTTTATTTGTTTGTTTGTGTTTCTCCATGAGGTTGCCATATATTAAGTGTACTTCTGGGCTAATGAGCAGTAATGAATTGTTACTTTTATATTTGTTAAATCTGTTGTTACCTTACAGAGGCCTCGTAGATTTCAGCCATCAATTGTGGATATTTTAAAATTTTCAACTGTGACTTCTTTGGGTTGTAAATTTTGATATTTTAGGTTTATTTCATAGCTTGTTTTATTTCTTTATTCTCATAATATCATATTTATTATGACTCCTCGATTTGTTTTTTAGCCTACAGACATCGATGCTAAACTAAAAGTTAGTTATTGTGCTTGCCGAACTGTCCTTAACTGTAATAGTACTTCATTGCTATGGATAAAAGCAGAATAGTTCAGGGGGGAAGAATACATCCCAAAAATAAAATTATATATCCTCAATGTATATAGTGATGCTTAGCACTTACCATGAATCCTTCCACAGTAAGACATGAATTATCTCTCCACTGGACGTCAGTAGTATTTCTATTCTAATTTCATGCAGAAAGATAACTGAGGAGGAAAGCCTGAGTGTTTTAGAAGCTAGACTCAAAACTGGGAGATGTTTCAAAGAAGCTGTAAAAATCTCTTTATGCACAAACAAGTGTTAATGTCGAAGCCTTATTTCTCCACCTTTTTATGAGTTCAACTAAAGTGAGGATGTGACTGAGGTAGAAGAGCTGGTGACACGGGTATGTATGTGGACCTGCACCGCAATTCATGTGAGCAAGGGACATAAAGGGTCACAAAGTCATTGATTTCACTTATGTTCCAACATTCTATGCTGCTCAACATGCTTAAGTTTTCATAATTTATCATGTAATCTGCTATCCACTGTGTATATGTGTACTAACATCTTAATATGTTGAAACACACACACATGGTTTCCTTTTGCCTTGTAGTAATTATTTTCCTTTCAATCAGTTAAAAATTCTCCTGCCACAGCTTCCATTTCAATTTCTGTGTAAAAAACACCCTGACTGAAGCAGCTTAATTGGGAACAGTTTATTTCACTCACAATTTTAAATTTATCACAATCAAGAACTGAGGACAATGCATTAATACATGGCATTGTTAAGCTCACTCTCTCTACTGTTATACAGTTCAGGACCCTTTGCCTAGGGAATGGTGCCACTCATAATGGACAAGTCTTCCAACATCAGTTAACAAAGTTAAGATAATTTCTAATTCTGCACAGCTATATCCACAGGGCACCTGATCTAGACAATCCCATATTGGTTGATACTATGTGATTCTAGGTTGGACAATCATAGCTAAATTTTTCAATGAAGATTTGAGGCAAGAATGTCAGATTGAGAGAAATCACCAATATGTCTGTTTCTAAGGAAACTCTTCATCTGAAATTGACTCTGTCATTCTGCTAGTAAATTTGGAATGAGTCACGTAACAGTTTACTGTTATATAGGTCAGGGCCACAAGAGTCCAACCTTACTATGTATCTCAATGAACACAGCTAAATCAAAGCATTCTTTCATGGTGTTTGTACTTATTTAAGATGCATGTTTGTGCAAAATGTGCTGCTATTGTATTGTGTTGAAAACCCAGCCTGAGCACTCTAATTGCTAGCTGTAACAAAGTAGCTGGAGACACTGACTGCCCTCACAGTTTGAACCCAGGATCCACCACACCAGTCAACACACTGTATTGAGTGATGATGGTGAGACAGTCCTGGGGAGAGGTGTGGAATGGCTTGCATCCTGTGACAATGTGATCCAAGAGGACATAAGTTCACACTTGTTACCCAAGAGAAGGAATATCTGTCCTTTTGATGCTGCCTAGCCTCTCTTCACAAGTAACACACTCTCATTCTGCAGTAACATTTCTTAGTCTTGTCAAATACAAAGCTAGTTATCAGAGCAGCGAGCTGGAAACAGGAAGCTTTGTTGCTGCTCTGACATTCAATGATTGATTCTGTAGGTGTGTTTCAGCTGTACCCTGAAAATCTCCATGCCCAACTAGATAGTGCACAAATGGGTGACTGTGCTAATAAGCTCTACCTCACAATGTATGGGAGGAAATGATGTAGTAGAAGTCTATCCACAGGGGACACATAGAGTGGAAGGATGCAGAGCCTATGCTAGCCCATGAGAAATCTCTTCCAATAAAGTTGTATGGTTCCCAGAGAAATGAGTGTGTTGAGCTATCATCCATCATTAAAATGTGTTTAAAATACAGTTCAGACTCAGGTTAGATACGCAGTTGACCCCCACACTCACACTGTTACCTATAAAAGACTGAGATATAAGTTATTTGCAATTTAAGCAGTCCCTCTAGAACAGTTTGGCTTATACCAGAAGGGTATTTGCTTATTTTTCTAAAATTAGATGACCAGTGACAATAGGTGATTATTTCTCCTCAGTATCAAACTAAAAACATCACAAAATCAACTCCAGGTTAAGCAACTTCTAATGAAGAAGAAAAACATTTTAAATTGCTGAAAAACTGAGAGGGACTATTTAGGAGTTTTATTACACTGTCACTCATTGTACTTCAAAGGTCTATAGTCATTCAAACATGAGAAAAGAAATCAATTGGGTAATTGCCATCAAAGCAGCGGGCTGGAGCCTTATCTGTTGTATGTTTCAGGGCAATTAACTTTAAGTACATATTTACCAAGGCACAGAGATCTAGGCCTGCAATGAGAAGAGGAAATGGAACAAATGGTCAGTCCAGAAAAGGGTCTGAACAAGGACAGGGTCCTTGCGCTTATAATAGCCACACTGCCTAGGCAGCTGCACAGACTACTGAACAGTGTCTGTATCACAGAAGACTGGCCTGGCAACAGTTATGGAATTCTAACTACTATGTGTGCAGGACTTTACTAATCGCCAAAGTGTGCAGAAATCAAGGCAGCTAAAGAAAGTGCTCTAACATTTACAAACAGGGCCTGTATTTTATTATGTGTATGTGTGTCCATCATACAGTTCTCTGAGAATGGTTTCAGCATAAAAAGAGCTCATAACCATAAAGAATACTAAGAAATTGTGGTAAAGAGTTACACAGCCAACCATAAGACTAAGTGTGGGGACCCCAATGGAGGAGTTATGGGAAGGACTTAAGGAGCTGAAGGAAGAACAACAGTATCAGCCAACCAGATCCCCTTAAGCTCCCAGGGACTAAACCACCAACCAAAGAGTACACATGAGGGTCCGTCCTATGGCTCCAGCTGCATATGCAGCAGAGGATTACCTTATCTGGCATCAAAGGGAGTGGGGGTCCCTGGTCCTGTGGAGGCTCAATGCCCCAGTATAGGGGAATGCTAAGGGAGCAAGACAGGAGGAGTTGGTGGGTGCGGGAGACCCTCATAGAAGCAGGGGGGATGGGGAGGGTTAGGAGGTTTAACTGGGAAGGGGAATAACATTTGAAATGTAAATAAATAAAATTGCAATTAAATTAAAAATAAAAGAGTTACACACACTTAACCCAGAAAGCAGGCTGAGAAAATTTCCCACATAAAAAACTTAGTGAAAAAGCTGACTGAAAAGGTAAATATAGACACAGAGTAACAATCAACATAAACAAAGTGAATTTGCCTAGTAAAAAAAAAATTCAATTTTACTTTGAAATCTATGTAGCATTTAGAAATTAAACCACTAATTACAATGACATGGAAGGATTGTATGAAAAACAAAGTTATGACCCAGGTAAATGCAAGGAAGGAAAAATATTAATATAACTCAAGGCAAAATTATGGTGAAACCATTATAATATGATAAGAACAGAGCTACATATTCATTTTTTAACAATCCCAGAAGGGCATAAAAATTGAAACTATATGCTACTCGTATGGTAGAGAAGAAAAGGGTCCAGCATGGTTAAATACCAGATTTTGTGATTTCAACCATTCCACTAGTGTGTTCACAGCTCAGGGTTGTGGTTTGAATGTGAGCTATTCTCCAGAGGCTCCTATATTCAAACACTTGACTCCAGAGTACTTCCAGCAAGGGTAACATTGTGGGGTCCACCAGTGGTAATGACAGGAATGAGAAGTTGGACTTGGGGGGATGTTAATTTTAATTTATTGAATCAGTCATTCCTGTGAACACCGAAGAAGTGCTCAATGACAAGTGAGTGCGACATTTGCAATTAACCGAAATGGAAACATAACATATGAGAAGCCTGCATGCTGAGTTCCATGTGTGGTGCACACAGCAAAACAGTTCTTCCCCAGGTGCAATCTTTGTACAATACCAACAAACCAAGAAAAGGAAGGCAAAATAAATTCAAGGTAGTAGGAAAAGACAAAGAGGAAGTTTATTTTATTTTATGGAAAGCATGAAGTATAGTCCAGACTTACAGGAATCAGCCTGCTTTGGATTGATTTTTCATTTTTGTTGTTAGAAAGGCTCACTGGGTTATGCAGGGGCTCAAGCATACATTTAACACAGCTCACAGCTTAGAGAAGGTCACATTTAAATCACTGTTAAATACATAATAATATATCACTGCAATAATTATTTCAGAGGCCAATGAAAAGACAATGAATTAGTGCTAAACAATTTTGTCAGACTGAAATGAAGAAGTCTGACAACTCCATGTGTTAGCAAAGATGCAATAAAGGATGCATTTGCATACAATGGTACTTGATTTTAAAGCCTTCATTCGCTGTATCTCCAAATTGGAAATAGCCTACAAAGCCATCTCAGGTAAATCAGTTAGTGTAGCAGGATTTGTCCATGCAGGCAACTAGTGATGTTAATTCAATAAATACAGCAAGCAGAATAATGCAATATAAGTATGTTCATATTAAATTCTAGAAAATAGAGACACATCTTCAACAACAACGAAGCCCTTGGTGGCAGATTCCAGAGGGTAAGATGTCCGTGGATGTGGTGCAAGCAGCCTCCTCAGGGTTTTGTAAATGCTCTGGCTTTTCTACTGTTGAGAAGGCTTTGGGGACACCCACACCATCAAAGCTTCACTGACTTCCACAAGTTCAACAGGTACAGCTTCTTATACTTGAAGAGGATGCAGAGGTGATTTAAATACATGAACTAATGAAATCGTAGAGGCATTTCATGGTGACAATACCAGGGACCTTCTCTGATACAAATAATAGATACCAAACCCAAAATGTGTTTAAAATTTTGATGTGATGTGGTTATTTGTATATAAACTTGAATCTAAAATATGCTACTTTCAAGGAAAAGCTTGTTATTAGAAGGAATCAGAAAAAATGACTCCCATAACACAGAGAAATACAATTAGGAACAAATGACTTAAAATATCAAAAATCATGTTGAAATCTTGAAATATACCAAATAAAGTTACTTCTAATTGAAGGAGAAAAACTTCATGAACATAGCTTATTTTTAGAATTGAATGATAATGTAGAGAGAAGGTATCAGACAGAATTCAGTCAAACCGTTGAATAAAAGGAAATGAACAGAGAGAAACAGAGAAGATGTGGACTCTTTGGATATTAATGGTGTACGTGGTCAAGGGTCCAAAGGACAATGAAGAAGAGAAACAACAAGTAAGAGACATTGAGCAGAGAGGAAACAAAGAAATGTTATCAAAGTTCATTGTTCAAGCATTAATAAACCAGATAAATACAACTATGTGCCCATATGTGGTAAAGGGTCTAAAAGAAATTGAAAAAGAGAAACAATGAATAAAAGAAATTGAGAAGAGAAGAAACAATGAAATGTTATCAAAAGTTCATTATTCAAGCATTAATAAACCATATTCATACGAATAACTGCCCAACCCTGGAGGTGTGCAGTGCAGCCTAGATAGTTCTGATCAAAATGTCAGAGAACACTGACTTGTCATACAACAACCTCCACCTGCTGTCACCATCACAAGGTAAAAATACCAGTGAGCAGGGCAGTAAGATGGCTCCATGAAAAAAGGCACTTGCCACCAAGCATGACCTGAGTTTGAATCCCACAAGACGAAGAGAAGAGAGAATGAACTCACACAAGTTGTCCTTTGAACACTTCGTGTGCACCTACTCACATAAGCAGACAGTGAAAGAGTAAATTTAGCCTTCCCTCCTACAAAAAACCCAGATATATTGCAAAAGCTGAAAGAAAGAAGCAGACTTTGTTGAGATCCTCACAAAACCTGTCTAATGCTAGACTTCACCACAAAAACAGTAGACAGTTGTGCTAACTGTGACATTTAACTTCAGTTCATCACCGAAGCAAATTGATATTTTCCCAACACTAGAGCCAAACAGGAAGATGAGTGTGACACTTTCAAGCATAAAATTAACTTCCATATCTACCGTCCTATGATGTTTAGCTTTCAAGAAAATGTCACAAGGCATAAGCAATCATAGAGAAAAACAAAGGTCTGTCTGAGTACGATGGGAGATACTTGTGAGCCCAGCACTTTGAGGTAATAGAGACAAAGAAAGGATAAATTCAAGGCTAGCCTCTGCAACAATGTGAGTTCAGAACCAGCCTAGGATACTTGAAACCTTGAGCAAAAAGTGTAAGCCAACAACAGCAATAAGAATGTGGAGAACTAAGGCAATCATCAGAACTACATGTAACCATGATATCAATGCAAGAATTATCACCAAAGATAACAAACTTTGAATAACAATTTAATAGAGTAATGGGAAAATTGTACTATGTTACAGTGGGATGCTTCAAAGCCTTTTTAGGGCTTATCATGAGATTTCATAAGCTGTAGACAGAATCAGTTATCCAAAATCTCAATGAAAGTTACCCAAGGAGATAAAAAAACAAAGATATATATATATCTTACCAAGTTAAACAGCCTACAATGGCTTTATACCAAATGATATAACATGTAAACACACCCAAGAGAAAGTAGCCCAGAGCAAACATTTTCAGAAAATTTGAAATTTATTGACATTCTAACACAGATCAAAGTCCCACAAGTATTAATAAAGTTAAATTACACACGCTACCAACAGGAGAAGCAAGCAAACCCCAATATGCCTATGGTTTGACAGATGATGGGCAGGGGGCAGTGAGGAAATGTGGAAGAACAGTTACAAGTGCACACACTCACAGGAAATAGGGCCACAAATAAGATTTACATCAGAACTATGCAAACAAGAAGACAATTGTGAACAATCTGTAAAGAACTCAGGAAACAATCTATCAACTCTGAAAAAAAAAAAACACTGTAACCTAAATGACTGCTCTGCTATGTGTGTGTGTGTGTGTGTTGTGTATGTGATTGGTGAGCTCAATAGTATTACAATGTCAGCTTCCATTAATATTCAAAGTACTGCAAAATTGATTAAAACCTCAGTAGAAAAAGCATTAAGACCCAAGCTGTTTCAAACACTAGAAGGATTTATGAGTCAAAGCCAGATGCCAGAAATAGACAGATGTAAGCTTCTCAAACTACCTGCCTTTACCATGTGACATAAAGCTACAGTAAATACAAGAATACAGTATAGGAAGATAGAGTTCTCTGAAATGTAGGGAAAAGTATATGTTCATCATTGTTAGTGAACAATGATGCCAAAGTCCTTGAATGAAGACATTAATTTTTAATCAGTTGGTGCTGTTTGAGAATTGGATATCCTTGAAAAATAACTCAACCTCAACCCTTCATATTACAGATACAAATATGCTTAAAATGTATGTGTATAGATTTACAAATTAATATACACTCATGAACATATATGTTTTATTAACCAAGATTGTCTCTATTATCCAGATATGCAAACTGTAAAAATAAATTGATAAATAAATTGTAAAATTAAGTAGAAAAACTCTTGTGGTCTTAGCATACACAGACTTCTGTCTTTAATCTCAGTTATAACCTTCCTACCTCAAAGAGAGTCTTTTACACTGACTTTTAATTAGCCTTCCATTCCTTTTTGGAGATGTTTGAGTTATTTTCTTTGTGGTTGCCTAGGAGATTACAGTTCCAATCTCAACTTCACATCATCTAGTTTTGAGTAATATAACTTAACTTGAACTTGAAGTAAAAGATCATTGTTCCAATATAGCTCCATGTGCATTACTCTGCTGTGTGTTATTGTCATAAAATTACATATGTAAGTGTTATTATCCCATAAATACAGTTTTACACTCACTGCTTTATGCAAATGACACTGAAATAAGAGAAAACTTGGTGCTTTTGTTAATATTTGCCTGTGTGGTTTGTTCTGTTGCTGGTTCTCAGTACCTTGTGTGCGACACTGTTTATTTTAATTTACTTCTTCTCCTTGTGGTTTGACTGTATTGAAGGCTGTCCATGGCATTCCAGACAGTGCTCCACGTTCTTTGCCTCTTTTCTTTCTGTGTTGTTTGAAGACTGGGATATTTCATTTCTCCTGTTTTTTGAGTCACGGTTTTTCCTACTAGATCTGGATGACTGCTGAAGTTCTAATCTGTGTGTGCTATTAAAGATTTTTCTGTGTTTTGGAATGATTTCGATTTTGTATTCCATTTGCTGGGATGGCATTCACACATTTCCTGTCCATTCTCTCAAAGACAATTTCTCTAGGTATTCAAACATGATTAGAATAATTGATTCAAAATTATGTCTAGGAAATCCAGCCTGGGCTTCATTGGGGGCTATTAATAATTAAATGTTTCTTTCTATATTTGCTTTCTTGTTTCTTCGCATGATTGTATTAGTCAGAGTTCTCTAGAGTCACATACCTTATGGGTAGTCTCTATACAGTAAGGGAATTTGTTATGATGACTTATATTCTGTAGTCCAACTCCCCAACAATGGTCAACAGCAACTGTGAATGGAAGTTCAAGGATCAAGCAGTTGCTTAGTCCCAAAAGGCAAGCAGCCAAAGAAGAGAGAGTCTTCTTTCTTCTAATGTCCTTATGTAGGTCTCCAGCAGAAGAAGGTATGGCCCAGATTAAAGGTGTGTACCACCACACCTGGATCTAGGACTTGCTTTGTCCCAGATGACCTTGAACTCAGAGATCTCCTTGATCTCCTGGGATTCATAGCTACTATGCCTCAAGATCTTCATGCCAAGATCCAGGTCAGAAACTTGTGTCTCCCAGCCTCAAGATCAGGATCACAGGTGAGCCTTCCAATTCTAGATTGTAGTTCACTCCAGATATAGTCAGGTTAACAACCAGGAATGGCCACTACAGTGATATATAATTCTTGGAATCTGTAGTTATTGTTTTTGAGATGAGGTTTTTCTGTGTAGCCCTGGATGGTCTGAAACTCTCTATATCAACCTCATTGGCCTCAAACTCACAGAGATCTGGCTGTCTCTGCCTTATGCGTCCCAGGAATAAAGACTTTCATCAACCCTCCCAATTGTGTCTTTACGCTTTAAACTAAATCTGTACACTTTAAATAGTGTGAAGAGGCAGTTTAGAAATCAGTTTTACCTTCCCCAGGTTTGTTGCTTGTGGCTGTTTTGCCTTCTGATGGCCATTCTGTCTCCAGTAGGATGTAGTGAGTGAAATCCTCAGCTAATGACTAACAAGAGGCTTCTTTAAGCAGTTAGAACTTGGGCATCTGCTATTCCTTGCTGAGAGTCAATTGCTCACATCTTCTGTGTTCAGGCAGGCTCCAGCTTTGTCTAAGCCTTCAGTTTTTAGTGCATAGCCTCAACAACTGTGCAAGGTGACAAGGTATACATGTCTAAGGCATGTATACATGTCTAATACATATATGTTTTGGAAGATCTTTAGAATACCATGTTTCAACTGGTATTCTCACAGAGCTGTGACATTAAATGGTCCCATTGGTTGTTTTTGGAAAATTCTTTGGGGTCTGTTTTTTACTATGGAGTATGCGCTCTGCTAGGTCAAATCATGAAGATATATGGATCATTTTTCTAGTGTTACGTGTTGAATTGTGCTGTGCAAAATCCACATATACCAGGTCAAACTTCCATCAACCAAGAGTATGGCATTATTTAGTAATAGTTTCTTTGAATTTGCATCAAAATTCTACTTGGGTTGGTCATAATTTTGTCTGATACGTGTTCTTGTGAGATGAGGAAATTTAGACTTGCAGATAGACCAAGAAGTCTACACATGCTCAGAGGCTTGTCCTTGGAAGGACATGAGAAGAATCTCCTGCAAGCACAGTAAACAGATGTCTGTGAGAATGAAAGATGCTAACACATTGACCTTGGACTTCCAGTATTTGAAATAATTGAAATGAATTCACATTGCTCAAACAGTCCAGTCTACTGTATTTGGTTTTTTTTTCATTTTTATTTATTTTTTTCTCATATATTATTTTTTTTCTCAAAGCATCTCCTTTCTCCCCACATTTCCACCTCCCCTTTCCCCCTGAACCACCTCCTGTTCACCTTCCTTTCAGAAAAGAGCAGGCCTTGCTGAGGTATCAACCAAATACAACAGAACAAGCTACAGTAAGAGCAGCCACATGCTCCCTCATCAAGGCTGGGCAAGACAACCTGTTAGAAGGAAAATGGCCTCAAGAGCAGGCAAAAGAGTAATAAACATCCCCCACTCCCACTGTTAGGAGTTCCATATGAACACTGAGCTATCCAAACATAACATATATGCAGAGGACTTAGCTCAGACCCAGACAGTCTCCCTAGTCTCTGTGAGCCCACTTGAGTACCAGTCAGTTGATTCTGTGGGCCGTGTTCTTGTGGTGTCCTTGATTCTGCTGGCTCCTCTAATCTAACCTCCCTCTTTTCTGAGAGCAATATGATGACTAAAGAAAATTAAGGGGATTGAATTAGAAAGGAAGAAGTCAAAATATCACTATTTGCAGATGATATGATGGCATACACAAGCAATCCCAAACATTCTACCCGGGAACTTCTACAGCTGCTAAACACCTTCAGTGAAGGGAGGTTGAGTAGAAGATTAATTAAGAAAAAAAGAAAAAACAAATACCAAGTCAGTAGCTCTCTTATATACAAATGACAAAGAGGCTGAGAAAGAAATTAAGGAAACAAAACCCTTTACAATAGCCATAAATAATATAAAATATCTTGGAATAACTCTAACCAAGCAAGTGAAAGACCTGTATGATCAAGTCTTTGAAGAAGGAAATTGAAAAAGATATCAGAAGAGGAAAAGGTCTCCCATGCTCATGGATCAACATAATAAAAATGTCCATTTTGCCAAAAGCAATCTACAGATTCAATACAATCCCCAACAAAATTCCAGCACACTTTACTGACTTTGAAAGAATAATCTTGTATTTGTTACAACAGCTAAAGCAAACTGATATAGTCAGCAGAGTTATATTGCAGCTAAGATAGGCATTTGGAAAGGATCCATAACCCACTGGCCATTCCTTGGGTACAGAGGAAGCTGGATGGCATGGCCATCTGGCTGGAAGGCTGCTGACTTTCAAGGGAAGAGGAGGCACGTCATGGACACTATTTGACCCAATACACTTCCATTCTCCAGGTTTTCAATATTATCTGAACAAAATCACCTCCATATTTTTGAAAGCCGTCTGCACATTCTTGGATTCCTAGCCCCTGCGATAACATGAGCCAAAGAAACTGTGTTGTTTTAAGCATCTCATTTGTGATATTATATCATAGCATCAGAAAATGATCTAAGGCAGTCTGTTTTCTCTCCTTCCTCTGCTCCTGGTTTCAATAAGTCCAGGCCTCTTCTTTAGTGTAATCTGAGCTTGAACACACCATGTATCTCAGGCTGGCCTTGAACTGAAACCTTTATTCTTTCATCTCCTGGGTATTAGGATTACAGGTACCTGAAGCTTGGCTAGATTTGTAGTGAACAGGAATTCGCCTGGTCTTTAAATAGATCATTGAAAACAACACTCAGACTCAGGGTTACCTCCTACACTACTAATGTGACACTCAGAGTTCCTTAAGCTTCAGTCAAGGACTTAATGGACTCAAAATCAAATACCAAAAAACAAAAACCCTGGAAGAAACTATTGACACTGAAAACCAGAATGAAGACACTAAGGGGTGCTCAAATCTTAGGTCATGTCAAAGGATAGGACAGAGAGTCACCACCGTAGACCACTAGAATCATTTTCTGGGTTATTTGTATCTAAAATATTTCTGATTTATTTTTGAGATATTTGTTCTGAGTATATTTATTGCAAAATAAATATTCCAAAGCCATATAGAACAAATTTACATATTAGATGACATCTATATTTCAGATAGGAAAAATAATACTGTCGGCTGTCATATGTGTATGTGTGGATATGATCTAGTGATGTAAAGAAGTTTGTACAAGGTGCAGGTGTGGAGAATGGCTTGCACCTTGTCGGTGTAGTGGGGTGCTCATCGACGTATATAGTTACTTTCTTGTGCATATAAATATGAAAAATGATAAAATAAAACGATTGTCATGTATATTTCCTCTTTTAAGCAGTTTTTTTTAATATTTGAAAAAGGATCCGACTGCAGCAATCTGATTCCGCGGCATGTCTGCTCAACAGCCACTTACACACAAAGGGAAACGGATAAAAGTAGATCACTTTTGTTTTCTTTCTCCCTGGTGTTTATTAGATAAAAGATTTCATGGTACAACCTAGCCTGACTTTGAATACACCATGCATCGCAGGCTAACCTTGAACTCACAATCTTTATCCTTAGTCTCCTGTGTACTAGGATTACAGCTACCATAAGGCTGACTAGATTTCTAGTGAGCAGGAACTCCCTTAGTCTGTAAATAGCTCATTGAGAACAGCACCCACTGCCAGGCTTTCCTCCTACATGTGTGCCAACAGTGTGAGTTTCCAACACTCTGTGCCCTGGGGGTTTTGAGCATTTCCTATAATCTCCCTCTTAGTAAATGCTCAGTGAGTGTGAGTGACAGAGACAGACAAATCAGACTTCAGATGGCCTTGTGCAGCTCAAGGGTCCCCGTGAACACTGAGGAGAGAGGGGCTCAGCTGGAAGCTGCACCATAGCAAGTGGCTGCCATTCAACATACTCAGTTCTACAAAATTATCAACTTAATATGACTGAAACATGAAACAAGACTCTTTTGTGTCATCTTCAAACCCTTTCCTAAGCATCTCCAAGATGTCATTCTGTGGGGGTGAACTATTTTCTGCCACACATTTGCTTCCTGAGTCCTTACTTAAATTTTTATCATCAGCATCTCCATCCTAAACACTGTGGTAGTAAACTGGATCTCACAGTCCCAAGAGCTCATGTTTCCTTTTGATTCTGCCATCTACTTTCCTGATTGCTCAGTCACAGGCCATAAAACAGACCTGTTTTGCAGGAGTCACTCACTGCCTGTTGCGAGGACATATTCAAACTGTGGAAAGAAAGAAACTTAACAGCAGAAAAGGTTCCAGTCAGACTTATCTGGCTTCTGTGAGGTCTATGCACCATAATATCTGTGCTTCACAAAGGTTTCCCTTTGTGCTCTTTGTGTTCTGTGCTCTTCTCTGCTGTAACATACACTGGGCAAGGCTGCCTCACTTACCTACTTTTATGTCTTCATATTTTATAGGGAAAATTTAGAACAGGAACCAGAAAATGGCTTATTTTTTTTCTCTAGTACCTGTTTTCCTTTGCAAGCTGCCACCTGAACATTTACTAAGAAGTGTTGACGATGGAGTGTGAAGTAATTCTCATTTTATGCCTAGGTGTAGTACCCATGGAAGCCAGAAAAATACATCAGCTCTCCTCAAGCTGGAGGTACAGTCATTTGCAAACTGCCTGACATGTGTGCTGGGAACTAAGCCTGGGTCCTGTTTATGAACATTAGGTGGTTTTAATCTCCGAGCCATTTCTCCATTTCTGATGCATGGAGTAATTATTCTTAAGATAGTATAGCTTTTCCTTCCTGGTGTATTATGACCATCCATTAATGAATATGACTTCATAGTGTAACATGGAAATAAACAAAGCATCACAGTGATAGCCAGATCTACAGTAATGGTGTTGGGCTTCTCAACAGTACCAACAGAAAGGAGAAGGTCTCCAGGTAATTCTCTTGAGCACTGCTGACCCAATGATTCTGTTGACCATTCCTCTCTGCCTCCCAGCTGGTTAGGTCTTCATGTGTGCTAGGGGATGCAACTTCTCTGCAATCAGCACCCACAATGAGATAGGGCTTTCTGATACTGTAGTGATTCTGAGTCACCCATTGTCTTAGTCAGGGTTTCTATTCCTGCACAAATATCATGACCAAGAAGCAAGTTGGGGAGAAAAGGATTTATTCAGCTTACACTTCCACATTGCTGTTCATCACCAAAAGAAGTCAGTACTAGAACTAAAGTAGGTAAGAAAGCAGGAGCTTAGAGGCCATGGAGAGATGTTTCTTACTGGCTTGCTTCCCCTGGCTTGCTCAGCTTGCTTTCTCATAGAACCCAGGACTACCAGGCCAGGGATGTCACCAGCCACAATGGATGCTCCTCTATCTTGATCACTAATTGAAAAAATGCCTTACAACTGGATCTTATGGAGGCATTTCCTCAAGCGAAGCCTCTTTATCTTTGATAACTCCAGCTTATGTCAAATTGGCATACAAAACCAGCTAGTATGTCCATGCTTCTATAAGTAACCAAGAAGCCCTGTAAGTTCATTGGTTCTACAAATTGGACTTGGGTAGAACTTTTCATTTTTTCCTTTGTAAGTGCCCTAGCTGTGATATAAAAGAATCTCTTTCTCTCTTCCCAGTTAAAGTAATCCTACATTTAGCCATTTTGTTGGGAGGAGCAAACTTCTGCTCCCTCGAAACACAGATTTATTTGCGTTTTAGTGATACAATTTCTTCTTTGGATAACTGACCCTAAACATATCAAAAGATGATAAATTGAGCTTACATCTGTATCTTGCCTGCGCTTTGGTTTCCTCGTCAGAACATGAGCATATAAATCTCTTCTCTCTATGGATTTGAAGGTGACTGTGAAGGTTAAGTTAAATAAAGCAGGTGTCATTTCTAACACCACAGACATAATCTGTTATTACAGCACAATTGTTGCCTTTACATTTGAAATGTATAATTTAAGTGTAAGTTGTAATCTTCTGTCCAGTTTTAGTTTTTAGTTAAAAAGTAGTGGATCAGGCCTTCTGAAAGTTACCATAATTGCATTCACTGGTAGAACTCCTTTTCCTCATTTTCAATTTGTCCTACTGGGACCATTTACCCATCAGTCATGCTAAGCCTCTTTTGGATCTCAGAATCATTTTTTAAAAGCCATAAAAAGCTCTTGTACAAATCATGTAAAACTGTTGTTCTGACAACATAAATGTTCTGTGCATCAAAAACCACATTAGAATTATCCAAGCGGCTACGGAAATGCATTCCAAAGAGGAACCCTTATGGTTTGATAAGGGCCCCCACCACAGAGAAAACCATGGCTCCATTCCACCTCACCCTTCTGGGAATGAGTGAAGCCCAGAACATCAATGCTAATGAGCTATGGAGGTGTCCATCTCAACAAAGCAGCAAGCCTACAGTCTTGGCCACAGGTAGGGGACGGCAGAGAGACAGATACTTAGAGACTGTCATTATTCACTATGCAATTTTCAACCTGCATCTCTACCGTTGCATGTAGAAATTTGATATAGGAAAAATAATTACCCTTTCATATTATAATTTTATTGTTGTATGGTAGTTCTCTGTATTTCTGTATGCATGCATGCATGTGCACGCGTGTGTATATGTGTGTGAGTGAGAAAGAGAGAGAGAGAGAGAGAGAGAGAGAGAGAGAGAGAGAGAGAGAGAAAGAGAGAGAGAATAAGAGAGACGGGAGAGATGTGGAGACTAGAAACTGATGTTGGCTGTCTTTGCTTTTTAATTTTAAATTGCATTTATTTAGCATATATATAATATACACATATATACATAATATACACATGTGTGCTACTGCCCAGATGTGGAGCCTAGAAAACAACTTATAGGAGTTGGTTCTTTCTTTCTACCATGTAGGTCCCATGTAGGTACAGCCCAAGGGATCAAACTTGGGGTCATCAGACTCGATGACAGGGACTTTTTCCAGGTGATCTATTTCACAGACCCTCTGCCTCCTCGTTTCTTGAGATAGTTGCTTTAACTGACCCTGCAGCTCTCAGATCTCACTGAAACTAGCTGGCCACAGAGAGCCTCCTGTCTCTCCCCCTTCCACTACCACTGAGCTCTCCATGTGTAGCTTTAATGTGGGTGCTGGAATTGAACTCAGGGCCTCCTGCCTGAGCAGTGAGTACTTTATCCCCTGAGCCATCTTCCTAGCTCAATTCTCAGTATTCTTGGCTTCGAGATCAAAACACCTGAATATAGCCACACTCTAATTGTGTGGATATTCATTTCTCCATGTATTCATTCCATGTCAAAAGATGATTATTTTTTCTTAAATCAAATTTCTACATGCAATGGTAGAGATGCCAGTTGATGAGTCCATAGTGAACAATGGCCATCTTTAAGTATCTCTGTCTCTCTGCAGTTTCCTACCTGTGGCCTGGATCCAGGATTTGTTGCTTCGTCATGGCGGGGACCTCCATAGCTCACTGTCATAGTCAGGTGAATACCTACATAACTTGGAAGAGCTGTGCCTCATACAAGCAGAGGCTGTATGGGTTAAGGCTCCCACAATGGAAAGTGTCATGACAAGTGCTCATGGTATAAAACCAGGCCATGTTCTGCAGTTCTGACTGCACTCCCAGATGCTCAGTCACAGCTTTGTAAGTCCTTTTCATGACCAAATAAGGAAGGTCTCATTTATCCCCCAAACTCAGCTCTAGGAAAATCTGCTATGGACCCCACTCACCAATTTACTGACCTTTGATCATTTCCCCATAAAACTTCCATCAGTTGAAGATAGCAGGCAATAAATAAACAATTGAAGTAAATTAACAGTTCGTTTTGTTGTTGAATAGTGTTTTTCCATTGATCAGTTGATAGGCAGGTGAAAACCGGTGCAAGTCAATATTGAGACCATTTTCATAAATCAATGTTAATTCGCTGCTTATGTTTCAGTTGGCTCCCACCAAATCCAAAGACTGATTCAAATTGTCTGCGCACAGTGAATTTCAAGGCATGAGGCACTGAGTACAATTGGAACTGTCTAGTACATGAAAGCTCACAGTGTCCTCTTAATAGTTAATGCTCTGGAACCCTCAAAGTACTTATTATTTTTAAATCAGAAAACCATATATTGTTTTAAGTAAGTTACTATATTTTCTTGGGATATATTCACAGATATCTTGGGCTCTATGTGACTTTTCAGTAACAGACTGGTTATACTTGTGAGATTATGGAATTTAAATTAAATGTTAAATGATTTGCTAAGATTATTAAAATGCCATCTCTAGCATGAATCTCTAACTTTCCAAGTCTCTCATCTACTGTTAGGTACCAGTTTCCATAAATACTCAAATTCCTTCTCATAAAAAGTTAAAGCTAATGTGGTCATTATAATGAGATAGTTGGATGGCACATAAAATATTTCAGGTAGTTATGTCTACAAGTGATTTGTTTCTATGTCCTTCTCTCTGAGAACTGAGGTATTTGAGATCTGTTATATCAACATTCTATTACTGATATCAGGAGTCTGACTGTGTAAATGGTTGCCTTGCATGTCTTGTTCCCCAAGAAGAGGATGAGGAAGGGATAAGCCTTCAAAAGTCTCAGAGGTTGAGTTGGCATACATGTAATGCTGAGAGGACTGTGTCTATCTGAAAGGACTGCACAAAATCACCTACCATTTTAAGATGAGCATTCAATCCTACCATTCTGTACAGTACGGAATTTCCCCTTAGCTTGGAGCCACTTCAAAGATGCACGAATAATCTCTTTGGGTTTTGTGACAAAAGTAGGTAGCCTTACTCATTTGCCACTCAAGATAACTTGCATCAGGCACATTCGGAAGCAAATATGAGTAAGACATTGTCATGTTGTCGCAAAGAACAACACGTTATGATGTTCTTAGTGACATCCCTCAGCCTCCTGTATGCCACTGTGCTTTTCATAAAAGCAGACATGGTTCATGTACTGTTGTTATTATCTAGGAAGATCGTACAAGGAGATGGTAGGCTCAAGACTTTTTTTTTTGACAAATCTTTCTTTGTAACTATTTGGCATGAAGCTCATTATACAGGCCAGGCTAGTCTTGGGCTTCTGGTGATCATTTTAAGATGGTGGCCTACAAGCATGCACTCCCATGCTTGGCATGGTACTTTAAAGATTTTGATATTAATGAATTCTGAAGTTATTTCCCTGAAAGATGGAGTCTAAAGTATTTATATTCTATATTCTTGGTGGTCAGTTCTGAGTGTCTCTATTACAGAGCAAGCCTTGCTGAGATACTCTTGACTGGCAGTTTACTCCCAGCCTAGTCACCCATATCTAGAAATTCTAAAATTTCTAGAAGTCAAGTTTCAGCACTAAAACTTTCTGTGTCTTGGGCAACTTTCTTCTGGGTCTGAAGTCCTAGTTTGGGAAGATGAGTGAAATTTGGGGAAGGAAAACATTAACCATATTATTTTCCTCAAATAAGCCATGGAAACCTCATTGCCTTCAAGTCAATGCCCAGGCACAGATGTCATCCTCTTGTGGTCCATGATTGCTGTGGCTGCCTGCATTTCAACCAAAGGTTTTGGCAGCCAACATCTACTGTTTTCCTTGTGTCACATTCACTGGTATTCAGCTGAGCAACATAAAGTGTATTTGAATCCCTAGGCTTAACAGCTCACCCCTGAGGTGGTTTGGTTAGTGGCAGAGCTTTGTGTTGCAATAATGGCAATTTAGTTTGAACATTACAGAATCACAGATATGCACATTTGAATAGTACTGCTGATAATAAGAATGACAATAATCCCAGATTTACATGATCAAAACATTACCAAAAACCAAGTATAAATGATAGTAGAAGATCACAGGAACTTATCCAGGGAGGAAAAAAAGCCCCAAACAGAGGAGTGCTCACACTGACTAGGGGAGGGTATTTACTTAGTCTATGTTATCATATCCAATGCTTTGGGAGTTAAAGAGATAGAGTGCAAAAGGAAGGGTATAGAAAAAAGCATCATTGAACTTCAGTGGGTGTTTCAGTTGGGTTTCTCTATAGAAAAAAGATGGCAAAAATCTGTTGGATTAGGTTACATGGTGAACTTAGGAGGTTTAACCGTGACTATCTACATTCTAGAGATGTTTATAGCCCATTTAGCTCAAGAAGTTAGGTGCATCATCAGTCCCAATATGACAATATAGGTAATTTTAAAAGAAGTTCAAAGGAGGTGAATTCCAATGTCAGTGAAAGATGAGGGCAGCAGCATCCGAAACCACATAGCAGATACACTCATCATTTAGAAGCAAAGACCAGCAGGCTTTTCCACACCTTGCATCTCTCAAAGGTTCTTTCCACCATTGGGCATAGCACATTTACCCCTCAGTAGATCCTCCTGAGGATCTGTCTTCATAGTCCTGCCCAGAGAGAGTATTTGAATGGCATCAGGTCCCATCAAGTTGACAACAAATATCAACCAACCATCAAAGGTGCATGATTGCAAGTATGTTTCAGCCCTCAGCATGTACTAAATATTTTAAAAAACCATTCTTAGGGATCTATGTCCAGAATTAAACATAAATATCTCAATGGGTTATGTTTAGAAGAGTTTTTATTTTTCATATTTGTTTTTTCCTTTAGGTCAGTTTTCAAGCACATATTAAAAAAAAACTTTTGAGCCAGAAAGAAGCTGAATTCCATTTTTAAAGTTATTTTATCTAGATTTTTACCATCTTGAAGCCAGACAATTTAAAATTTTCATCTCTATTTGGATTCCTGATGATAATAAGCGCTTTCTTTGGCAGAGCACTCATCAATTTGCAAAGTACTCTATTTAAATGGTAGTATTTCTTCCTCATACCGACCCCTTTGCATAAGGACCTTAGAGCAAAATATTTAATATTCTGATTTTTGAGGATAGGAAGGCTCTGTGAGAGGTTGTGGCCTGGGCACAGATTTTATTTACAATTCAAATGAAAAAAACCTGAAATGTAGCTTCCTTCCGAGATAAGAACACATGCCATGTCACTCCTGTGGTTTAGCAGTGCCCACATCCCTTACCAGAGGGAGGCAGACTCAGTGGAGCTGGAGCAATGGAGGCAGAGAGGAGCAGGAGCGGCTGATGGGTAGGGGCTGCCGTCCTGTGTGTCTGTCCTAGGCATCCAGTCCTCCCCAGTCTGGTCCTAGAAACAGTTCTGAGTCTGCATTTGGGCTCAGTACTCAGCAGAGCCGCCTTTCCCACTGCTGTCTGCAGTGTCTTTCCCTCCTTTTCTCTCACAGCTGACAGGGATTGGTTTTCACATGGTATGTAAGAGGAAACAACGAAATCCTCTCTCTCACTGGATCCTATCCAGCTATGGCTTTAAATGTCTCATTGAGAGACATACAGCAAACTTTGTTGTTCCTTACAATTTTTGGTAAGAGGGATCCGATTCAAAGCCTATTGTTGGCTCAGTTGTGTGGAAGCCGGGGTGGATCCCGATCTGAACTGATAAAAGTGAGGAAGTAGATTAATACCTCAAGCTCATCAGATCACCAGTGAGAAAGGAAACACTGGAGAGGTGTTCTCTATCTGTGACATGTGTGCTTTTGTGTAATAGTTTCCAGTGCTGCCGTGTAAGTCCAGCGATTTGGACAAGGGAGACAATCATTCTCTTTCTGAGCTAAGTCCTAGCCCTTGATACTTTCTCTTATTTATTCTTTTTGTTTCTTTTCGTATAATGTCTAATATGCCCCATTAAAAACCAGCGATAGTTTCAACAAACTTTCTTACTAAACCGTGCATTTTCATATGAGTGCATGCACACACCCACACCACCTGAATACACACTTGCATACAAAGACATGCACATGTTCCACATACGTGCACACAGACACAAACAAATATACACAGAGCACACAAGTACATGTAGAGAAATGCATCAGTTACATATACATGTATACAAACACAAGCACATACTTTCACATACACATATGCATAAACAAACACACAGGACACACACAAATACACACCATTCCTGGCACATACATACACAACTCCTCCCAGACACACAAATTCATTTCTTCACATATACATAAGCACAGGTACATACTTTGACATACACTCATGGTGTCAAGCACATATACACAAAGGTATATATATATATATATATATATATATATATATATACACACACACACACACACACACAAACACATGCATCCAGGCTAGTCAGACATATCTATATGTACAATTTCATATATATGTATACATATACCCTACACATATGCACACATACAAACACAGGCACAGACAAACACACTCATAAACATATGTACACACACACAAACACACAACCCTACATATAAACACACACACATAGGCACATATACACATGTGTACACATACCACATGCATTCATATTACATACATGCAAACACATGTATACGTGCACATATATGCATACACACACATATATATGTGCACATGAGCTCATCATGTGTTCACACAATCATAGACACCACACACATGAATATAAATACACATATACATATTCATGCGCACACACATGCACACACCGTAGATACATGCATATATACAGAAGCACATACATATATATGCACATATATATACATATATATGTGTGTGTATGTATGTGTATACACACACACACATGAACAAATATACACACACATATATACACACAAGCACACACACCAAGAATTGGAGTACATAATAGTGCCCAGAGTTCCTCCTGCTTGTAGGATAAGAAACTTTTCTTGATTTTAAGCCTTGTAACTGCAAATCTCAAGATAAATTTTAATCACTACATGTCAAGTCAATTTGATGTGGATAAGGAGTCTATTTTTTACAATCTGTCTTTGAATATTCCAAAATAATATCTGTAATTAATTGCTAGCACCTGTAGAATCCATCTGCAAATATCTCTGGATCGTGAGCTGTAAGGAGCTCACTGCCGTCATGTAGCCCTGGTGCAGCAGCAGAAGCAGACATCTTGAATATGCAAAGCCATGAGGATTCATACATCAAAGTCATATGCCAGGTGCTTCTCTCAAATTAAGTTTTTGTTAGTGGCCAGTTTATCCAATTTTATTTTCCAACGAATAGAAATGCACTTTGTGGTAATTGTCGCATGAGGAAAAAAATCTTCCCCCCAGTTGAGTTTGATGTTTAGGTATTAGTAAACTGCTAGGTATGGTTATTTATTTATTTATTTATTTATTTATTTATTTATTTGTAAAGATGTGCTTTTAAATACAGCATCTTTCTAAATGCATTTTACATTGGCATCCACTCTGGCATCATGTCTGAAAGACAATCCAGTCAGAGAGAGGGGCACAAGGATATTTGTCAACTCTTTTGTTGAGGAAGGACCACATGTCCCAGGATTCAGTGCTTGATGAATGTATGCTAATTACACACTGACTAATTCGGGGTGAATTGATTGCTCTTCTAACAGTCATTCCAGGGCATCCCATCCCAGGTGTCTGCTGGAAACAGACCCATGGTTCCATTCAGCACGCATCCTCCAGGTGGATGGAGAGGCTGAGTGTGCCATTTAAACCATTTTATTTATTTTTTCACTATGCTGTTTGGAATTTCTGAGATCTTGAATGCCATTAGCATCACTGTCAGAGGGAAATAGACCAAACAAAAAACAAAAAACAAAACATATATTAAATTCTTATTTTGAATTTTATTGTATTTACTATCATTTTTAATTACATGGCTCAAAACTTTTAATTAATTAATTAATAATTAATTATTTTTTTAGGCAAAGTCTCTCTGTGTGGTCACAGATGTCTTGGGATTCATAGAGATCTGCCTTCCTTTGCCTCTTGGGGGATGGGATTAAAGGCTCTATCCCTTCTCAGCTCTATCCATCAATTTCTCTCTCGGGATTTTCCTAATCTTACTTAATTACCTTTTGGTGTGTTCTTTTATAGATGTCTTACACTTTAATGAATTCACCCACACCATGTATGAATGTGCTTACATACATCTATATGTCATATGCATACATGAGTTGTATGGTCATACAGAGTATCAGCCTATTATACAATATGTCCCAAGTGGATATAATGAAAATAAAGGAAAGTATAATATAACACTCGTTTGATCTAGCTGGTTGTACAATTTACTTTTGTAGGTGGCACAGAATTTGCAGACATTAATGTAGAATAAGACAATATTTTCATAGATACAGATTTTGGGTAATATTGAAATCAGGACAAGCATAGCTCAAGTACTTATTTGTTTGTGATGTAAAACTTTTAAACTCATCTTTTCTAGCATTTTTTTTTGGAAGTCCACAATGTGACATCAACCTGAGGTCATCATGTTAAGTACCAGAGTGAAAAAAGTTGTTCCTGTCCTGTGGGTCAAACTTTGTGTGCTCTCTTGCTCTCTCTCTCTCTCTCTCTCTCTCTCTCTCTCTCTCTCTCTCTCTCTCTCTCTCTCTCTCTCTCTGTGTGTTTCTGTGTCTCCCTCTCTGTCTCTCTCTTTGTGTCTCTGTCTCTCCCCCCCCAATAGGTTTACAGTTACTGCATCTTGGCTTCAAGCTCTTACCTTTCCTGCATAGCTTTTGTACGTGTACGTGCAGACGTAAGTCTTATCCAGCCTCCATGGAGAGAGGTGTGCGTCTCATTTGTTATCAGAAGCACTGGACACGAGCCATCCACACACACACACATGACTTTCCAGCACCTTATTCATAGCTACAGTGAAACACAAATCTACACTCTGTGCTCTCAGCAATTTTTACACTTTAACGCCAGAACTAAAGTATCTATACTACATTATTCCAAAACAAGATGCCTATGGAATGATGGGTCCAAGTGGCTTGCAAGGAATAGCTTAATTCCAGGTCTTTGGTGTGAGTGGTCCACCCTTATGTGTCCGGTCTAACTGTATCAATGGCCGAATTGGTTCTGACCTATTCCTGTTCTAGAGTCATTTAAACATTCTTCTACTTCACATAAGATGCTCATTATTTAGGAAATCAATGTTTCTATATTTAGCCTATGCTTTTCTGAGAAAACCAGGTGGTTGAAATAGAAAATATGAGAAAGAAATTTTAATTATAGATGTATAATAAATCTGGTTATTCTCACAGGATCGTAGATATTAAAAGATCTATTAAGTTTCGAATTTACTTTTCATTTTGCTCAGTTTTATTAGACTGAGGTGGTTGCAGGTTAATATTCATAAGAGATAGCCTGAAGAGAAACATTACATCATAAGGATCACGATCAGGAGTCAATATGTATTCAGAACTCTATTTCTGATCATGACCTCCACAAAGGGTGAGCACAAATAGACTTGAGAAAGTAGTTCAGTTGGAAAAGGAGCACTTGTCCAATAAAGCACTAAACCCGGGCTTATGTCCTGAGCATAAACTGTGCCACTCCTAAAGCCCAGCACTGAGAGGTGGAGGCCACAGGACCAGGAATTCCAGGTCACAGCTGGCTTTGTATGAAGTTCAAGGCCAACCTGGGCTTTGTGTGACTGTCAATAAAACAAAAAATCCCGCCAAATACAAATGTTCGTCAAGAAGGAAAACGGGAAGGAGTCTCTCTAACCTATTTTGAAACGCTTTTCTTTTGTTGTTTCAAAAAAGAATAACTAATTTATTTAAAATTATTTTTTAAAAAATAAGAAAATAGCCATTGCATATTTTACATGTCCCATTGAGATGTGAATCTCTATCAAACCATCCCCTCACCTTCTAGAGAAAGGAGGAGTCACAGGAGAGTCATGATTAAGGAAGACCATGTCCCTACCTGTTTCTTTGGGAGGTGGAGAGATGAGCTTGAAGAACGTTTCCAGTTATTCCCATCTGTGAATGTATGAGACATTTGCCTCACATTTAGATAAAGACAGTTAGCTACCAGTCAAGAGGAGTAATTCCATCCCAGTACTGGTAGAATGGGGTTTGCCATACACATGCTCTCAAGCCCTTGTATTTGAAGACTTGTGCTGTAGCCTGAGAACAATTGTGCCTCTTTTTCAGCTCAGTGTCTTCACTGAACAATGAGGTTTCCTCCTATCTTTGTAATCGTCTGTTGAGCAACCTCTCATGTACATTATCCTTTGGTTTAGTGGTTAATAATGTGAGATTTTTTCTGTCTTCTATCTTTAAGGAACTTTTTGTGGGATAGCAGGACACGTCTCCCCTCTTCTGTATTTTCCTCTCCTGTAAAGAAAACATCTTATTCCTAAAACAAAAATACTGAGAGGATGTCTTTGATTTTTGACTTAATGTTGACAGCCACCAAGTGAATTCAGTGTGCAATGTTCTCTTGACAATGGATGAAGAGACACAGTTTTAGTTTGATTTCATAAAAATGCATAAATGTATAGTTGTCTTTACAATAAATCAGAAGTACCATATATATAAATACACACACACACACACACACACACACACACACACACACATATATATATATATATATATATATTATGTGTTTATACATTGATTCCCAAAACATTTGTGATAATTGATAATCTGATATTGTACCCTCTTATGACCCCACCAGTCTGCAATACTCAGCTCTAATTCAGTGAGCATACAGATGGCCCTGGTTCAATTAAGTTAGTCACAAAACAAAATCAAACATCTAGAATCTAGGGAGGGACTGATAGAGAAGAGGAGGACTCAGTTAAGTATGGGAGGTAGAGTTTAGAGAATGAGTGGTGGGAGCAATTCCCCCGCATTGCAAACATGAATGAAACTTTCAAGGAAGTAATAATTAAAATATTTGACACTTGAATCTATAAGTTTTCATTTGTGTATCTTTTCACCAAAGGTATAGATTAACTTTTGAAAGGACCTCATTATTTTATTTATGTATTTTACTTCTTGAGTATGGGAACCTCCTCTTGAACTCGAGCAGCGTTTCTCAACCTTCCTAATGTTGTGATGATTTAATACAGCACCTCATATTGTGGTGACATCCAACCATAAAAAAAATTTCATCGCTACTTCATAACTGTAAGTTTGCTACTGTTATGAATTATAATGTAAATATCTGTGTTTTCTGATGATCTTAGGCAATCACCACTGTAGAAAGATTCTTTGACCTCCAAAGGCATTGTGACATATGGGTTGAGGCTCACCAGATTAGAAGATCTGTCTGTTTTCTGACACTAATTTTTAGTATATTCCTGTGATTTACTGACACATTGTTAGGTATTTGGTATCTGTGTTGATGCAGAGATTAGCTTTTTCATTTGAAAATATCTTCTCGAATTATGATGCCATACTTCTGAGGTCTTCAGACTGTAAGTTGTCTTGGCTTTTAGGAATCATTGTAATAAAATTGGAAACATTTTCTTCCTCACTGCCCAGCCCTCTCCCCCTGCTTAGATTCTGCCACCAGAAGTTATTATATTCCTTTTTAGTATTTCTTCTTATCCAGTTTTATATACCTTCTGGCTATCCATCAATCATCTTCATTTTAATCATTTCTAAGTAAATTAAAACATCAGGCCACTCTATTCTCAAGTTCTCAGCACACACATCATTAACTATGATTTCCCCCATGTAAGCTGAGCATAGGTTGGATGCATACAAGTTTGGTGTGTATTGGCTGAGTTCACACACACATACCCCTCTAGACTGCATGGGATGAGACATGCCTCCTGTATGGGATATGAGACATACCTCCTCACCACACAGCTCCCCGTGAATCTACTGGTAGATATTAACTCTCACAGGCCACAGGAAACTGCTCTTTAGTTTTTCAGCCGTGCATCACTTTTACTGTTCTAAAATTCTTACAGAGGGCATGACACAGAAAACCATCTTCTAGAGGGTTTATCTGTACTTGGTGGTAAGCAAGTTCATCTATCATATTGAAAGCATCCACGTTTCATGGTGCCTAGCTATTATGATTTTGTTTTCTTTCTAAGGGCATGTTTTCTTGTTTATGCATTCTTGCATTGATTTACAATCATGTGATTTCCAGTTTCTGTTATCAACAAAATCCCTATGAAAATTGTTGAATAAGTTTTCCACGCAAAACATTAACTCTATCCTTTCCTAGTATTATATTTAAAACTTTCCATGTGTTCTGTAGTTTCCGTGCAGTGCTGGCCCTCGTGATATTATATGGAAAAGCAGGGATTGGGGAAGGCCTTAAGAGCATCAGGACTTCCGTGCCTCAATTGAGCAATAACGTGGTAACCTAGAGCCTTAGGCTATCAATAGCTGTCAAAGCCAGAGCCAGTGCCTTCTGGGTCCTTTCTCCTCCAAACTCAAAGAATTCCATGCACAGTGGAATGATAAGCTGAAGGAAGTTCTATTATAGGTTCAATATAGGTGAGCGATTAAGAGGATGGAGCTAGTAGATCATCTATGGCAGGATAGGCTGTACCCCACCACAAGGACAGTCATCCAGTTTTTACTGGACTGATGTATAGGGCAAGCTGGTCAATCCAGTTGATCCATTCCTGGAGGTGATGGTGTTCCACTCCATCCCAGTTTCAAGGAGAGTCACAGATTCCTCTCCATGCTGGTTTGGAGGAGAGAGTCAGTCCCACACCCCTGCAGAGTGTCCAGGCAGTTGTGTTCATTCAGAAAGTATGAAAGGATAAGCAAGAGAATGAGAACCAAGCATGCTCGTCAACATTTCTTGCCTCAGGCCAAGCCAGATCTGACCAAAGAACCAATTCTATTTTTATGTTCTGGCCAAGGGAAAGAAACATAACTGAGGATTTTAAAGATCCTTGTCAGCTTCTCTCTCCTGTTCTTATCAATTGTATCTGATGCTTAAGAGTAACTGGAGCTAGAAGGGGAGGGGAGATATGCTTCTGAGGAGGGTTGCTCCTATTTCTTTGGTACTGTTTGGATTTGACATCCTTCCTGGCAGGTAGTGGCTAGCTGCAGGACTTCCCAAGTGGTCAGTGCTATCTGGATCCACACTACGGCATTAAGTTACTCCAAGTAGTCATGTTACCTACCTCCTACCCTAGGCAAAGGTTGGATAAGTTGTCTTCAATTATCTCCTCAGTAGCAGTGATGGTCTTTCTCTTCAAGAGGCATCCATAGACCTGGTTCAGCTTGCCATTCTCTGGGGTCTCTCTTCCATAACAATTCTGGTCTGTCCTTCAAAGTGTGATTGGCTCCTGGTAGTTTTTGACTTGTATTGGTTGTTCTTAGTTATTTTTCTTATATGAATATATCACTATTTCAGACCAGATCACAGTTATACTTCATCTACTGTAAATATTTGGGCATGAAACAGAAAACTGACTCTATGTTATTATGGAATAATTCTTTTATAATAAGCAACTGAGAGCTCATTAATCAAAGATGAGATGCTGTTTAAAAATTGAGATTTCACAATCTATGGAGAATCAAGAATTTAGGAAAACGCCACATGTGAAATAAAAAAGTCACAACAAATTAAGAAAATATGCATAAAGATCCTACCTGATCAGTGTACATTACAGCTTATTTTTAAAAATGTAAGAAGTAAAAGAGAAAAAATAAAGGAAAACAGGCACTGGAACTAAACAAGTATCTCACAGGAAAGTATTCTAAGTGTATGAGAATTTGATTTTATTCATTATGACATAAATTAAAACTCCATTGATTTCTCATTTTCTTTCAAATAAATAAAACATCAAAGTTTAACAAAACACAACATTACCAAGGGCATGGGAAGGTGAATGCCCTGTGGTACGTAAAAATGAGAGTGTAAAATTTCTCTTTTCAAATGTGAGGAAATTCATCAATATTGGTAAATATAAAAATGCCTTAATACTTGGATTCAAGGGCTCCTCACTTAGAATTTCCTCTACAGACAAACATTGCAGACACAAATGACAAATGAGCTCTTCTGTTCCTTGCATTCTATTGTTATCAAAAATAAAGATCGATTGAAAATGATATAGTTATAGTATCTACAATTCACACAGAAATGAGCTCCAAGAAATAGAATGTAATATAGTGCATATTTGTATCAAGCCTATTGCATTTGTGTGTCTATAATTTTCGTTATTTTTGGTCAACCTTATCTATTGAGAACCCAGAAAGCAGGGGTTGTCTTGATAATTTAAGCTTTCCACTTTCAGAGAATGGAAACACAATAGATTTTGAAATAGTTCTGTGACCTTAGTCAGTCATCATATTAGCTTCCCACCCATAGAATATTCCTGATTTCTCACATGGCAAACTGTAAGCACTCTATATTTGCTTCTTTGCTACTTTTTCTAACTAATAGGGACCTCAACACCTCCTCCCCGACTTGAGGTGTAGGTGTTTCTTCAGGATTAGATCTTAAGAGCCATGACAAGTTTTTCATGAGAAGAATGAATTCTGCACCCCCATATTAAACATAGAACCTCTAGCTACGATCCAAGCCTTTAAGCTCAAGGCTTCTAGGTTGAGCCAATAATGTTTATCTGTCTGTCTGTCTCTGTCTTTGTCTCTGTCTGCCTTTTTCTCTCTGTCTCTCTGTCTCTGTCTTTGTCTCTCTGTGTCTCTGTCTCCTCCCTCCTCTTCTCTCTTTCTCTCTCTCCCTCTCTCTCTTTCTCTCTCTCTGTATGTCTCTCTGTCTCTGTCTCTCACTCTGTCTCTGTCTGTCTCTGTCTGTCTCTGTCTCTCTGTCTCTCTGTCTCTGTCTCTCTCTCTCTCTCTCACACACACACACACACACACACACACACACACACACACACAAGCCTTTTGGCTTGTTGATTTGTTTCTGGTTTAAAATATGAGTTTGAAGCACTAAGATCTAATTGGGATCACATTCCTGGTTGCTTTAAGATTTGGCTTAACACATTCCCCACTTAGCACTCATTTTCGTTCAGTATAAACAATGCTTGGGGAAAGGCAGGTGATCACCGATGCCTTGGCTCTCACTGGTGCTGTGGCTCTCTCTGTATCACCTGCATGATCCCAGCAGTCCCTTGTTGTCTCTGTATCACCTGCATGATCCCAGCAGACCCTGGTTCTCTCTGTATCATCTGCATGATCCCAGTAGACCCTGGTTCTCTCTGTATCACCTGCATGATCCCAGCAGTCCCTGGTTCTCTCTGTATCACCTACATGATCCCTGGAGACCCAGGCTCTCTCTGTGTCTCCTACATGATGCCAGGAGACCCAAAGTGTTTGCTCATGCTTTCTTTACTCAGGTCATTGATGCTATTGTAATTATTAATTTTGTAATTTTGCATATGGTTGAGGTTTGCCTGGTTTAGAACAAAACGATTTCTAGTAAACACTTGAGAGATAAAACTGAGTAATAGATTCAAGCTTTTCTTCCAGCTAAACACAGAAGAGAAAGGAAACCATTTGATTCCTGATTTCTTATACTGTAAAAATTATCACTCAGAGCAATTTATTCTTCTTAGTTCTGGTCTCCCTGTTTTAAGAAAATGTGAGAAAACTAGAGAAATATCATGTAATGGCTTACTGATTGTGAAATACAAACATTTAATATTACTTAATTATAGATGCTAATTAGATACATTAGATATTATTTAATATTATTTTAAAATTTAATAAATTATTTGTCCCTAGTAATGATAAGTGGTATATAATTAAGGATACATATAAAAGTTTATGAAATGATTTTTAATCTTTGCCATTTTGCACTTAGAATGAACTTAGCAGATGCTTTAATTGCTCGGATTCTAAGTATTTTGACCCTATGACACCAACTGTGCTTTGTATTCTACTGAAGTTACCTGAATGTCTACTTACTTATCTTGGAGAAAATGTCTTAAAGATAATTTTTTAAAAAATGCTAGGTAGGTTGATAAATTCTCAAATTTGAAGATTGCAGTTTCAACTGTATTTATAATTAATAAGTTGTATTGGACCCTTTCATATTGCCATGACCAAATACCCAACAAAAATAACTTAAAGAGGCAAGTTTTCCACTCCCACCCCATGGCTCGGGGTTTGAGAATGTAGTTCAGTGCAGAAAAGGCCTGACCTCAGAAATCTTGTGATACAATCAGAGAGAGAGAGAGTGCTGGTGCTCAATTGATTTGCTCCTGTTCTTATTTAGTCTGAGACCCCCGTTCATAAAATAGTACCACCCACATATTGGGTATATTCCTCACCACATTTTAACTGCTCTTCAAAAATTCTCATAAACATATCCAAAGAGATATGTCCAAGTAATTCCAAATTCAGTCAAGCTTGCAACTGAGAAGCACCCCAGAGTATTCTTTATGCAAGAGAGGAGCTTGGAAGAGAAGCCAATAAGGTTGAAGAGTTGATGCAAATCATAGTTTATAACTAGCATGACAAGATACCCAGGATCATCTGTTCTTGGAGACAGTTCCCGTGATGTGCTCTTATAGTCTTGAGCTCACTGGTCAACTTAGAAATTTCCTTCCTGTGCCCTTTGACTAACAGTGACTATCTGTGTCTATTAAACATCTCACAGTGTATATTATTCGTTTATCTGATACTAAACACAAGCATTATTGGCATCATTATGACAGTCATCACATAATGTCTTCAATGAATCCTTGCATGCCAACAGCAGTTCCATTATATGAGGACCTGTAACTTCCAAAATGATTATAGATGTCACATCCTTCCTTTTCCAATTCTTCAGAAAAAAAAAGACATGAAGCAGGATAACAGAGAGTTTGTTCAGTGAATGGATTTCTAAATGATAAAGGACAATGGACATTGGAATTATGATTCCATAGACAAAGCTCATAGGAATTGTAGTGTACAGTCTGAGTACTTCTGAGTACTTTCTTCACTAGCTATATGAACATCTTTGTTAAAGATTTTGCTTAGCCAAATATATCCTAAGAACATCAGGGAGTTCATTGGTATCTTTAACAGGAATTTGAAAGGGGTTATATGAAAACAGTCACAGTCAACTTCTCATAAGAGAAGTGGAAATTGAAGAGACAGAATATTCATCAGGAATATGAATCTGCTCTTCAAGAAAGAATATAAGACTTGAGCTTGGAAGGCAGACTAGAAGACTTGGTGCAAGTTCCCAGCTACCTTGAAGTGATACCCAGGACAAACCTGGCCCTGTTATAGGACCCTTGATCTGTTTTCACAGCTGTACTCAATCTATCTTCTTTGATTAGAATGTATTATTTCATCTAGATTATATATTACACCATTAAAATTCATAGGAATGTTTCCTTGTCAAGTGTTAAAAGAGTAAGAAAGACTGTGATGACAACCACAGAGACAGGTATTGTGGACTTATTTATAAACATTCAAACAGAGTAAGAAGGAATGGGTCTGAGGGCTTAAGAGTGCAGTGAGATACCTCCCAGAGTTCCATCATTCCTATGAAATCTTAATGAGTTACCCCACCTTCTGACACATCCTGTAGTTCTCACTCTGTTGGTTCCTTACTACCAATTTTGAAATAACAACATTCTTTTTCTATTCTAACACTAATGAACCCAGAAAATTGCACCCTACTATTGACCCTGACTCCAACCCAAACTCTGTGCACCCAACTACAGGAAAACATTTCGACCAAGTTTTTCACAGTCCATCTCCTATTTTTTTTTTCATAGTATCCATTCATGTCTATGCCTGTTGTGACTCCAGTTTCGCCAGACTTTAAAAGATTTTTTTTAAAAAATTTGACTAATTTTATTTTCCAATAGTCATAATGGTATCAAATATGATGAAATGCAGGATTGAATTACACTTTGACTTAAATTACTTTTCTTTGCTCATGTGTCGTGATGAGAGATCTTGTGGAAGTATCTTCATGGTATATCACTCTCCACATTTCCTCCCATGTTACTTTCATGACCACTGGCATTTTTTAGATACTGCACACACATCTTCATGGTCACCGCATTAATCGTCTTTTGTACCTGGTATGCTTTACATTGCTCACAAGCAACATGTTGAATTTAGATCAGAATCTGGGCTTGGAATGTAGTGTCTCAAAATAAACTCAAGAATGAAATTAAACTTTGATATTTCAAAAATCAAGTTGATATCGCATCTTTTCCCACCAAGTGTTTCCATTATAATTGTCCCTAGATTGAGAATTTTTCCACAAGTTTTGCATAATTATCTGATCAATAGTTGCAATTATATGATGACAGCAAATTAAAATAAATATAATTTTTATTACTTATGATTCAGTTATAGCAGAAGTACCACTTTTAAGAGAAGGGGCTCATTGACAACGATTTTAAAATAATGTGAGAGGTTAGAGAGATATCTCAGTGATATCTCATTTGTTGCTCTTGCAGAGGGCCCAAGTTCAGTTCGCAGCAGCCACATGGTGGGTAATGACCATTCCTAACTCCAATTCCAGAGGATCTGATGCTTTCTTTTGAATTTCTTGAGCAACAGGTGTACAAACAAAACACTTATATACATAAAATTAAATTCAATTAAAAAAAGAAAGCTGTGTAGTATCAAGTAGTTAAACATATGAGGTCTTGCTCATGGTCCACAAAGGATAAAAAAGCAGAAGAGAGAGTTAGGAAGCAAAGGGGATTTTGTGGGAGGGAGGAAAGATAAGAGCACAGTATATGCAGTGGGTTTCTGATTAAAGAATATTACATTTATAGGGAATTGAAAAAGAATAAATAAACAAGATTCTACCACTTCTTCAACTCCTTCAATGTATGCATGACTACTACAAGTATATAATTCCAAAGTGAACTAGCTTCATAGTAGAGAATCACATTGAGAAAATGATCAAAAGATTCCCATGTCAAGCCAATGTCATATTGTTTTCTTTATATGCACAATGACTATACTTTGTTAGATAAAATTAAAATTATGGCTTTGAGAAATAAATATAGGGTGGCTTTGGTCCCAGACCCTAGGATGGTGCTTTAAACCTTATAATTCTCAGAAGACTCATTGCTAAGTTTTAACATCTTAGGCTACTCTGGGTATTTTATCCTGAAGATGTAGCTCATGGTACAGTGGATGGTTCATGATAGCAATGACACTTAGAACAGAGGCTGCTGTATCCTCTTTTGGGGGTTGGGCCCAACAACTGGATATAGACAGTGGTTGCTTGTTCTATATGATTTGATATCAGAGTAGACACTGCAAAGTGAAGATTCTGCAGCCTGAACTCTACACTGGTGATGATTCAATCAAACATAGATATGTGAGAATGTCCCAATGGAAACTTGAGATAATGAGCCCACTTGAGCTTCTATATTGGTGATTATTTTGTATATTCCTCACCATACATCAATATTTGGAATATAAAAACTTCCAAAGTCAGAGACCCTCTACGCTTGAGAGCCCCTAGAAGATCCCACTCTAAAAGCTTTCATGGTAGCTTCTGACTCAAATCCTGTGCTGAAAGAAATGGGTCCATGGGTGAAGTACTTTCCAGAGTTTTAAGTGTTTTTCTGGTAAACTGTCAAAATGTGGGTGTCAAAGTACACTGCTGCCTTTGTAGACAGTGTACAGTCGTTGAGAATGTCCCTTTGGACCACTGATAATATACATGATGTCAGAGACTCAGGAAGGATAGCTTGGAGGCCCTCACCTTTAATCTCCCTAGGGGATATAAGTATTAGAAAGGTGTCCATCCATTATTGAGGTGATAAATCTCAATGTTCCTTGTCACTTCAAATGGTAGAGTTGAAAAAACAAGCTTTCATTGCTCAAAATTAATCTGACTACAACTTTCAAATCTTACAGGGAAAGGAAGAAAATCTGGTTGATTGAATCATAGAAGACTCAGAGTCAAATTGTACAATCTTGTTTTGTCATAAAAGTACCACAGTTCAAAATAGTGTTGGTCTCAATAATGGTAAAAATGCATTTGCTAAAATTCAGAAGTCATCTGGGATTAAAAGAAAAATACTCAATATACTGAGAAAGGAAAAAATATTTCCCTCAAGCAAATGCATTTTACACAGAAAAATCTGAATTCTATTGAAATATGGATCAGTCTTCCCCTAGAGTTAGGACTTTGTATGGTTATTGATGGTTATAACTTTCATTTAACATTGAGCTGACAGTTATTGCCAACAGAATAGGAAGGAAAATCGAGGAAACATTGTAATGCACCTACCAAATGCACTCAATACCATACATTTATGAAGGACACAAAAGTAAAGCCAAAATATTCATGGACTAAAAACTGAAACTGAGTAACAGTAAGCCAGCTTAACATTGTGATGAATACAAAGTACATAGGGACTAAGATCAGATGCTCACCCAATGCTAACTCATGTTACTAATGTAAGACTTCAAAAAAACTTTAGATTCTTCTATAGCTTCATAATTCTACTTGAAGATGTTTACCATCTAGTAACGAGAACAGAATTTACCAAAGTCTGTACATGGATTTCCTTAAGAGCTTTGGTCCTTGTATTTTAAAGTAGAAAACAGTTGACATTGAATATCATCCTACAGAATAGTAGAAACCACAGTGTCTCACAGTCACAAGAATTCCTGTGGGCAGGGAACTTCTTAGCTGTGTCAGCAATGCCTGGAAACAGATAAAGCACAAAATATCTTCACAGAAGATATTTAAACATGGATTACTCTTCTGCCTTCATAGAACTTAAAATTCATGTCACCTAAAGATTATATGAAAGCCATACAGATATCCTGTATTACAGTCACATGAGTCAAATGTCAAATCTCCAAAATGTGCACTTTAATAATCAGGAGTTATGGTACATCACATGTATATATCTTTAAATTTTTAAATATTTTACCACATTAGTTTAGTTACTCTGCGTGTGTGTGGGGATGTGGATGCATGTATGTGTATGTGCACATGTGTGCCGTGGTACATAGTGGAGGTCAGAGGACACCTTGTTGAACTGGGGATTGAACTCATGTCCTCAAGTGTAGCCTTTATCCATGGAGTCAATCTTCTGAGCCTTAAGTAGTTTAAAGATAAGTACTTCAAAACCAAACTCATGAATTATTGGTATAGCTGAATAAGCATATGAGTTAATGAGAATAAGATAAACACTTAAGTTGAAAAAAATAAAATTGAGATATATCTACCAAATTTACATATTTCAATATTCATCTTAGAAATATTACTCTGATACATTTCAAGTTGATGCATTCATCAACCAATGTCTTTTAACATTGAGTATTGATGTATAAATGTATACAGCAAGAAGAGAAAAAACACATAAGTATTCCTATTTAAAACCTCAGCACATAGCTGCATCCCATTTTATACACAGAAAAGACTTAACTTTGACCTTCTTGCACCTCCCGAGTTTCTAAAGATGTGTCTAAGCACACTGTCTAATGAGTGATATCCCTTTGTACTCTTTGACAAAACCTACTCATCTCAACAGTTATGAACAGTGGCTACTAATGACAGTTAGCAAATTATGCTGAATTCTTATATAGCAACAGAACACAGCTTGGCCAGTGTAGAATCCAGGCATTGCTACCTGTTCATTCAAACTGAACTCACTCATCCATTCATGTATATTTTACTTTCTTGACAAAGAAAGTCTAGTTGATTTGTCTAGAGCTCTCTGCTGGATTTGTGTGAGAAAAGACAAATACAGTGGAATGAAGTCTAGCCCTGGGATGATGCTCAGTTGCTTGTTCTGCTCCCCCATTCTGCCTCAGGGAGGCATGCCATCCACACTATTGACCTGTCAGCACTGTTGACTAAAGATGCATTTTGAGTCCTTGAACTGAGAAACAAACAAGGATGCACTAAATATTTAACAGAACAGAGTCAGAACATTGGAAGAGGGGCTGGGTGGAAAGTCAGTCAGGAGACTGCTTGCCTTGTAATCTTAAGGACTTGAGTTCTATCCCATGGAGCATACTTTGATCCCAGCATTTGGGAGACAGAGATAAGTTGATAACAGTAAAGGTGGTTAACATGGAAATCACACACACACACACACACACACACACAGAGAGAGAGAGAGAGAGAGAGAGAGAGAGAGAGAGAGACTTGGAATGGCAAAGAGAACAACCATCAGGACCCAGAGAAGTGGTTCCTAAGTCTTCCATACAAATGCACCTCACTGCTGGCTGGCTCTGTGTGATCTCCAGGCCCTTGGGAGTCAACAACAGCCCCACACCACTGCTTAAAGTACCACAGCAGAAGCTGGAGAGGTGGCTTGTGACTTTCACGAGATCCTGAAGACTGCCACCTGCCTCTGTTGCTCTAGGGTTTGTAAGTGTCTGAACTCACTTGTGTACCTTCCGTGGGTCTTTCATGTAGAGAAAGGAGACTTGTTTGCAATATTTTCCTTCACAATGTCCTTTGGCTGAACAAGAATAAAAAGATAAAGACTTGTGCTCCCTTCTCCAGGTAACTTCCTTCCCTTGTGTGCATTCACTCCCAACTCTCAGCCTTACTCTCCACCTTTCAGTCACATCTACTCTGACCTTACTATTTTCCCTTTTTGTCTCCCCTACCCGGACCCCTTATCCTATCTCTTTCTGGACAGAGTAGAGAAAATTAAGTTGATCCTTGAAGAACCCTCTACTAGAATTGGGTGAAAAAGATAACTGTAGGATCCAAAGTGTTGGTCAATAAATGGATGTCTCCCCTCCCCTTATCTTTCCACAAGTGTTCCTCAGGCAGCTTCCTTCCTCTTTCTCCTAGCTATGTATGGGGGAGGAGGTGAGAAGAGAATGTAATTTCTTATTTTAACTTGGTATTATTAAGTTTAGATGCCTCTATTTTTGGTCCGGGGTAAATTTCAGCTGCATTAAATCTCCCACCCGGAGGCTGGACTGTGCTCTGTGCCATCTATTATTACAGGCAGGGCGGCAGACAGAGCCAATGCATTGATTAATGACTACAGTGGAAGCCATGTCCTGGGGTTTCATACTCACTCCATGTTGCAAGCTCACACCATTCATCAGCAGTGACCACGCAGACCACACAGTCTGCAGTATTTTATTTCTTAATTACATTTCAGCTTTTGTAAGCTTGGATTTTAAGTGAGGAGAAATTTGAAATTTAGAACTTACAATACATAGAAAATGGACTTTGGTTTGAATGTGGAATGTGTCTGAGCACCCCTGGAAGCCACATAGCACAGGAAAATGTCAGGGCTTTGGGAGCATATCTGCCCGAATTTCCTATGCACTGAAAACATTAACACTTAGAATGTGAATTGTTCATCTTCATAATGAGGTTGCTGGTTTTTCTATGCTTGGATACTGGAGTCAATTAATTTCAGTAATAATCTTAACGAAAAGTGCGTTTAAGCTTGTCACCGTATCATGAGACATCATTATTAACCTTTGAACTAATTTTCCTTGCAATCCTATCGAGTATGTGACTACTTCAAATGTTAATTTTAGTTAACTGTTTTGAGCATGCAGTGCCTTTGGGGTTATCTCTAACTTTAGATGGATAGATTTCTGTTCCTCTAATTAAAATTATTCAATTAACTCAAACCCAGTTGACTGTGAGACCAGACAACATTAAACTCCTAGTTAATAATACTAAGTAAATAAACATTAAATGGAGAATGACTGATTTCCTCCTGGACACTAGATCTCTAGATGTCAAGTAGATCAAATCTTTATAGTTTCTTTTCAAGTAATTAATCATTTAAAAAAATGTGAAGTTTATAGAAGGAAATTCATTTTAAAATTAAGGAAAATGTTGAAAACATGAGGAGACATGTAAACTTATTTCCAAAGTGTTAAACTCAAATGGCATGTTTTCATCTTAGCATATATTTGTTTTTTTAATAGAGTAAAATATTAACAACTAGTGTGCACATCAAAGAAATAATTACTAGAGACATCAAAGAAATAATTATGAAGGAAACCATAGCATGCAAGTGGACATGTGAAAATACTGATTTACGTGCATCTCTGTTGCTTTAGAGATGTGGGATCATACAAAGCTTCCAAGGATGTACAATAGAAAGTCTGAGGAAGATGAGGGGTTTCAGATAAAGTCACTGAGAAACAAGAACAGTTTTGATGACTTCCAAATGCTGGAGAACTGCACAACCCTTCCATCTCTTTGAAATCACTTTCAACTTTTAAATTATAGCAAAATTGCCCATGATCAAGGGACCACCATTGCACATCAAATGCACTTCAATCTCTGTATTAAGTGCAGAATATTTATACTACTGATATCTGAGATCTCATAATAAAGAGTGCATTGTAATTTCTATGGCTTTCCCATCCTTGAAGTATTATTATATTTTTGGAAAGTGTGTCTTTTACCTTTAAATTAATTAAAATTAGAATTAGTTTTGTGACTCGTTTAGCTTTTCTAGTTTTTGATATGTAAGGATCTATGATTTACCAAAGAATGATATCTCAGACTCAAGTAGAATGTCAATGCAATTCTGCAGAAGTCCAGCATGCTGGGGTCTCCCATTACCAGAATAGAGAGACAACCAAGTGAGCTTGAACCCCTGATTTAAAGTCCATTAGGGAATTCTGGGGTAGGTAACGTCTATATTAATCTGTTGGGTGTGTCTCTACTAGACATTCCATTACCTGGTGCGGGGGCTAGAAATTTGCAGGAGAGGTTTGGAAACTATTACAGAGGAAGTATCTGAACAAGTCTGGATACAACTGCTGACTCATTGTCCTTTCTTCAGGCCATGTGCTGGGGCAGCTTCTGAGGCCAGGACTTTCCTGAAATTGCCAGTTCATGAGTTTTTGGAGACAAAGATTTAGGCCTAATCTTCTTAACTGCCAGTTTGAAGCCTGTCATGGAATCAGCCTAGCCTTCTCATGTAGAAATGGTGTGTGATCTTTAATGAGGTGAGGGATGGCATGTATTGATAAATATCATTTCTCAGTTAATTTTTATTGGATGATTTGTAATACGAAAAGGAAATTCTAAAATATTAGAATGAAAAACACTAGTGATAGTTGAATTTGTGGCTATTTCTACCCTTCATTCACATGTATGGTTGGAAATTATTCCCACATCTGAGAAAACCAAAATTCCAGACATACCCAGATGCCCCCTTTATGTGAGTATGTGTGTGTGTGTGTGTGTGTGTGTGTGTGTGTGTGTGTGTGTGTGTGTGTGGAGAGAGAGAGAGAGAGAGAGAGAGAGAGAGAGAGAGAGAGAGAGAACCACCAGCCTCCCATAGTCACAAACCATACATCTGAGTCTCTGTTAACATCTCAAGAATTCAAGAATCTGGTTTCTGTGATGACTGCTCGCAGGCATAGGTTTTCAATTACTTCATCAATTCTCGTTAAACTTTTTTGCTTGTTTTGAGTATTTATTCTGTATAACTCTTCAGACTCCTGAAAAGTGAAAACATTTCCTTTAAACTTTGTTTTTAAAAACTATTAAAGGAAGGATTCTAAATTTGGAGTGTTTTGATGTATCAGGAAAAGAAAATGAGAGTAGTTAAACTGTCAGTGACCTCTCTATCCCAGATATAATATTTTATAGAAAGTACAGAAACATTCTCCACATCCTTTTAAGTATATGATAGATCTTCAGGGCACAAAAGTGATAGCTTATCTTTACTTACCTAGGAATCGGACACCTGAACTTTAAAACCCACTGCCACTGTTCCCACATCACCAATGACATGAGAGCCACTGTTGAATTGCCTGGCCTCTTCACAGGTAAAGTGATTCTATCTGAAGTCAAGGTAATGTTTATCAGATATGTCATCTTCTGGATCATGTGATTGTGCTCCTAGTGGTCACAGTAGTCATGAATCTGAGACAATCATCTTTTCTTAGGATTCACAGCATGAAGTTTTTCATTTGGATGGGGAATCAGGGGATCTCAATATCCTAGCTGATTTTATCTTGAAAGAGCTCTGATAAGAAAAATCCATTGTCTCAAAACATGAAGTTGTTGGTGACTCTTTGTAGTCTTGAACTCTATTAGAGACATTCCAGTAGATTTGACCTTATTTTCAGTCTTGGTATCATACTGTTGAGGTTCTCTTTCATAGAAATGTGCGGCCATTTGTCCTTGTCATCTGAGCACCTAGGATAATGTTGGATGAATATAACCATGAGGAAAGAATCACATGAATTAATAATACACAAACAAAGGAACAGTTGATAAGGGACTAGCTCAAATAAATCAGATTCTTTCCTGGCAGACATTATTGAAATCTTGTCTGGGGAAAGATCAACGACTCACCAAGCGTACACACACTAAGCCTCATGCAATCCACCTTTAATAAGGGTTTTCATTAGCAAGGATATTTCAGTAATCATGTATGAATGATCTTAATAACACTTAGTTCATCTGCTATAACAGAAAAGCATATTCAAGTGGCTGACCAAAGTGTAGAATTTGAATGGCAGTGCTGTATACTATATCTCATTGTTCCTATGGGAGGTGTACCTCTGAGATTCACCTTACTGGACTTCATATTCCCATTACCCAGAAGACCAAGAAAGTGAATGTTAGGTTTTCCTTGTGGCCCTCATCAGGCACCTGGAGTCCTTACTTGGTGTGAAGGACAACATGGATGCAATATGTATGAGCACAGACATGCACTCAATTGCTAGGTCATCACATGCAGCCCATGACGAGTTCATACAGAGCACTTTGAATGAACCCAAGGAATTACAGTGGGCAAGAAACAGCTGTTTATTAAACATTTGATTCCAGAGCAATAAAAGAATCTTCTTAAATTCTGGGACCGAAACTCAAGGATGAAATGAAGAGATTGTATGACACGGATTTGTGTTCAAAATCAACAGATTCAACTGTGCACATTAACATTCTAACAAGTTGTAAGGCTACATACGCATTATGGTAACTTAGCTCATATCTTTTAATAGTTAATTGATATTGATGATAGATGTAATTCTTTCTCAGGCATTTGAAAGTTTCTTTCTTAGATTCCTTCTTTCTTTCTTTCTTTCTTTCTTTCTTTCTTTCTTTCTTTCTTTCTTTCTTTCTTTTTTTCTTTCTTCCTTCCTTCCATCCTTTCTTTCTCTCTCTTTCTTTCTCTCTCTCTTTCTTTCTTTTCTTCTTCCTTTCTTTCTTTCTTTCTTTCTTTCTTTCTTTCTTTCTTTCTTTCTTTCTTTCTTTCTTTCTCTCTTTTTTGTCTTAAAGTGTTTCTAGCATTGTTCAAAAATTCCTAAATGAATAATTATACACTTCATTCCATTAAGATTAACAAGAACTGATGAAGTTGGAGTTATGTAGCGGTAGCGGTCATGCAACAGTTACAGGTAACTTACTTTGTCTGTAATTGAGTTGATTTTTTTTTCTTTATAAGTATGATCAGGATTTTTTGCAAAAGCCATACCAGGGTAAGCATGTGTATTGTATATTGCATCAGAACCAAACAAATTTCTACCCTTTTTCTCATGAGTGGTTCTTTTATTGATATCACGCAGTAGATTTATTTCTGAATTCTAATGGGCTTGTTGTTGGATTAGTGGGGAAGCATCAGTCAGATGTGGCGCATGGGGAGAGTGATGGATGTCTAGCTCTGAGCGACAGCATGATTTACACTTTTTCTGAACATTATTAAAAAGTAAAATACTAGTTCCTTTTATATGTATATGCTTTCTATATCTCATATCTTTTTCAGTTCCTATGACAGAGGACCAATTATTTGAATATCATAAATCTGCATTTGAAAATGCAGTGTTTATGAGACATGCAGGTTACACTAGCTTATATAACTGAACATTGATTTCCATTACAGTACTTTCTTTTCAGATGCTTACACATTCCTCAAAAGTTAACTAGTTCCAAGTTAGGAAAACTGTCTTTCACATCAATATTGTCTTAAAAAAAACCTGAAGATGCTTAAAACTTGCATAAATCAAAGCCAATGAAAACTTTCAACTTCCACTTTTAGGAATGCACTCCTCTGTTTTTATTCTGTGTTGTAGAAAATTCATTTTATTCACAGTGACACAAGTGTTCAGTACTTCACACAAACGTCCAGAGAGATATCTTTGTCTAAGAACCTAGTTCAGGCAAATCAATTCTTATGTTCTCTGTGTGCTAACAAATACCTTTGAAACACTTTCTCCCAATACCAGCTAGAGTTGAACCAAGTTCTAGTTTGGGGAATAAACAAGAACATTTCTTCTTCTACCTTTTTTCTTCTTGTTTTCTTCTCATTGTTTTGTGTTTTCTTTTAATTGATATTTTATACGTTATGTAGTTATGCTTAATATATTACATGTTTTTTATATAATTAATAAGCTTTTCTTTACTTTTTGTACTAGATTAAAAATAAACAGACTCTGAACAAAAAAATAAAGTAGAAGACAACAGGTAATCATTTTTACCGTCTCATGTACACATAAAGAGAAAAATGGACACCACTGTCCTTTTTTGTATTTCAAGGACAGTGCTGATTTACTGGTGGTAAATCTTGGTATAACTTTGGGATTACATAAGTATTCTGTAGTTGGAGTAACTATTATTTAATCCGAGGCTCAATTATGACATTGTTTGGGTGTGGCAACTTTAATAGATATTGAAATCACAGGAGGCCTTGGTTCTGTATCCCTGAGGACAGTTTGCCTTAAAACCGTCTACACTTTACTGGTTGGAGCCCTTTGCTCTTCCACATAGCATCCCAACCTGAACCCACAGGCTCCCTAGTCTGATACTGAGATGATGCCAGCAGAGTGCTTGTGGCCTTCCCAACTTTCAGACAGATACGCTTGGATATTTTCTTGCCGTAAAGAAAAAGGGCAGTGCATGTATTACTCAAAGAAAATTAAAAATGTGTTCTCAATCATACAGGTTAGTCTTTATATATACATGCAACTGTTTTTGTGCAATGGTTTCTTTCTCGTAGAGTTATTGGCAGGAAGTGCTATACAGTGTGTATATAATGTCCTTTGATATCTCTTTATCTCTGAGTAGGTTCTCATTTCTTCCTCTTTTCTATCTGTATTTTTATCTGTCTTATTTCAGTCATTCTCAATGATAAAAGAAAAGTACTTCATTGAAGAAAGAAATCACCAGATGTTCATGGGAAATTCTGTATACATTTGGTAAACTTGGGTAAGAATATCATGAAGACGGTAATGATTCCATGGCTGCCTTAACTGGTGTTCGGTGTCAATTATTTGTTTGTTTGTTTGTTTGTTTGTTTATCTTTTTTAAACATGTTTGAGTGTTCTATTTGTATGCATGTCTGTGTACCACATGTGTGTTCTGGCCATAGTAGAAGCCTAAAGAATGAATCAGGTTCCCTGGAACTGCGGTTACAAAAGGTTGTTAACTACCATATGGATGTGAAGAACTGAACTTGAATCCTCTGGAAGAGTAGTCAGTGCTCTTGCTCTTAATCACTGAGCCATCTCTCTAGCTCTTGATTTTCTTTTTAAAGTTAGTCTTCATTATTCATTGAAGCAATTTATCTCCTAAGTGGGAAAACAATTAAATGAATATTTAAATAGAACACACACACACACACACACACACACACACACACACACACACACACACGTACACCCATGATGCTACAGCAAGGGAGGTTTGGATTTTCAAAACTAGAGGATGCTCTCAACTGATTCCACTGGTCCAAGAAGAACCCTGGGATGTCTTTTTGTGAACGCAGCAGAATCCTGGGATAGCTTTTGATTTCTTTCTGTGAATTCTTAGTGTGGATGCCTTACAGCAGTTCTTGTCTCACAAAGCTAAAAACCCTGAGTTTCTACTAAAAAGGTGACAGTGAGTTGTGTTAGTTCACAAGGATTTCTGTCTCTGTACTCCTTCAAGACTATGAGAGAACTGTGGAGTCTATTCTACTGGGGAATTTTTAAATTTACTGTTTTGCTCTTGAAGATATTCACATATATGCTTTGGTCTTCCTTTTCTTCAGCTGAGATGTTTTGTCCTTAAACTGTAGCTAATTCCTGAAAAATCTTTTTGTTTTTATTACATATTTTGGCAAAATTACTTTAAAGATTTTCGTGAAAGCCATTTACATCAGCTTTTCATTTGAACACTGTGACTCAGCTTCCTGGTCCTGGCCTCCTGGAGTGTGTAAAGTTCCTCCATTCTCAGTGATTTTATTATCATCATAGGCATCAAGTGCGTTCAGCAGAAATGCAGGGCTGGCTCAGCTACTTAGAGGAGATGTGGCTGAACAGTGGGTGATTCCCCCAGACAGTTTCTCATGTCTCTGTTGGGCAATTCACATGTCTTCTTCCTTATACTTGGTTGCTATTGCTTGCTGTTATCTCAGCCCTCCTGACTGCCAATATGCAATCAGTTAGGAAATGAAGGCACCGAGATATTCCCATTTCATCCTCTAAGAATGAATACATATAAGGGAGAGAATGTGTACCCCAATGAGGACAAAAATGCATGAATATATTTTAAAGTATAATATTGAGAAAACTCTCTGGCAGATGCATAGTATAATTTTGATGCTAAAACTTTTAGGTTTTGCTTTCAGATTCCATAATGCTTAATATATTTTTTAGAGAACCATGGCTTACTTTTTAAAAGTTGGGCATTTATTAAAAACTTAAAACCTGTATAGGATACTTAAGCAAACAAAACTATCATAACAAAACTGTAGGCGCTCTAAACCTGAAGGAGAGCAGAGCAAATGTCTTGAGACCACATTCAAATTCACCTTTTGATTTTTAAAAAGTTCTACTGTTCACAAAACAAACAAATGTATGCATATGGAAAGTATAAGCATAATACTCCTATTAAAGTAATTTCTTTCCAGTCTTAATTGCCTAATTCAAAGGCATTTTTGAACCATATGATTTTGTAGTTCTATGTAATATGTGATCTGCACTTACATTTATATGTTCTTAGTGTGGAGGGTGGATCCTTCGTGTAAACATGTAAGTTGATTTCCCACATGAAGTCAGGCAGGTTTTGTTTCCTGAGAATATTTTCCATCAGTACATCTCCATGACTCACACATTGATCATTCTCATCTTCCAATATTTACCCTTAATTTATACCATAGCCATTTTAACATTATAGCTATTATGACAATGGTGGAATCTCTTACTATTATTTTCTTTAGACACTATTATTTGTTCATTAATTCAGCATTTTTGCTTGAGTTATATGTAATTTCCCCTTCCTATTCTATGTGTACCAATCATTCAGGCTACCTTCCCTGAGAAGTCTATTTGAAAAGGAACACTCTTAATATATATTTTCTTAAATTCTTGAGCATTCCTGCAGTTAAGTTTCCAGAGAGACCAATTCCATTGGAATTGGAGAATTCTGTTATAAGTTCAGGTTGACCAGTTACCTATTGTGTCCACTGAACTTCTGCTACCCTGAAAGACCTTTCACATAACACCTGTAGATTCTTTATGCCAGTGACCTTAGGTTGCAGGTGCGATAAATTACTCTGTTTGGTTTTATTACAGGACATCTTTCCAAATAATTTCTTGAGAGTGGATATAAAGCCAATGTATTTAGTGCATTAAGTCCATCTCTATCCTTCTCATATTTTACTGTTACTTTATTCCAGCAGAAGACTGTTGGGTTACGACTCAGCTTTCTTTGGGTTATTTCATCTTTTTTTTTTAATAAACATGTGATTTCTTTAATGATGATGCCACATTTCTTCTAGAAACAAAGTCATTGTCATGTTATGTGTATATACCCATTAGTACTTCTATAAAGCATATTTATTCAAACAAGTCATAAATTTTAATTAACATAAACTTGGGTAAACACAATATATTTACTCAATTGTTCTGAAAAAAAAAAAACAAACCTAAAACTCACTGAACCCAAACTTCTTAAATAAAAATCTCAAAGATGTAGAGCTTATACTTCTATTATTTTCCCAGGGAACCACCAGGTTAAAATTAGGAAGCCTGCATATTATCCTCTTTCTGTGATGCTGTGCTTGCTCTATATCATGAAAGTTATATGAACAGAATAGTGAGTACCTATGATCCCAGTACGTGGGGTATAGAAGCAGGAGGCTCAGGAATTCATAATCAGTGTTGGCTACATGATACTCTTTCTCAAAAACAAATAGACAAGCAAAACAAGCAAACAAACAAGTGTCAGAGTTATAATCATATGTATGCCCATAACATTATAAGAACTGTGTAGTTACATATTTATATGTACTATGTTTACATATTTAAATAACACTTTTAAAGGGAAGCTATGAATTTGATATAGAGCAAAGGGGTTTATGAGAGGATTGAAGGAGAAAAGGTAATTATTAATAAAATGAAACAAATGGTGGACTTTAACAAAAATTTTTCTCTGCCAGGCACTTTTTCAGACTAAGAGATTTAATTTGTGCAAAATCTAGGAATAGTGTCTATCATCCCTAAGCTCAAATTACTAGCTATTTTTGTTAAGTAAACAAAGTAAATCAAGAGACTTGATTTTTGAAATTTTCCAAGTTCAAAGTGTGCTTCCTTTGGGTAAATGTCACATTTTATGATGACCACCTTTGAAGATGTGGTGCAGCTGATTGTACCCTCACCAGAGACATGCACTAAAACACCCACAGGCAATTTGGGATATTATTCTTTAAACAGAAATGCTGTGTCCTTTAGCTCAGCTTTTCAGTTAGAGATCTCAGATATATTTCAGATTTTATATGTTTGTTTCTGATGGACATTGCACACACATGAGGTCATTTGTAACATGTGGCCTTCAATGATTGACTTTTATCCCAGTATGATGCTTGCAGAGTCTAGCTGTATTGTAAGTTTCACCAGAGATTCACACCTCTTCTTCGAAATAGGACTCCGCTGTGAAAGTATACTATATTTTTATTATCCTTCCATCAGTCAATGAACACTTCAGTAGTTGAGCAGCTTGGCTATTAATGCAGTGAACATTCACTTACATGTTTTTTTTTCAGACTTGTGCTCTCTTTTATTTTGAATGTGGTGTTGGAGTACATTGTTGAACCATAGGGTAACTCTATGCTTAATCATTTAGTAAAATACTGGGATACTGTGACCTCACCCTTTTATATCCTAAGAGCCATGTGAGGACTTCTGAGCGCTATATATCTTTGCCAATACTTGCTGTTAACAAGCTTCAGTTGAAGCCATGTCATACTTATGAAGGACAATTTCATAGATTTTTCATTTCCCTGATGCTTCTTTTCGATTTCTTGTAGGCCATTTATATATCTGTTTAAATAAATGTGTATTCATATTCTTTCATAATGTTTAGTAATCTGCATTATTGAGTTACAGGATTTATTATATACTAGCTACAAATGACTCAGATTTATAATAATTTGCAGAGATTTCATCCTGTTTCATTTTTCATATACTTCCTTGATAAGCCTCCTGGAGGTCAAATTTTCAGTTATAAGAATCGATTTTCTTTTTCTTTAGTTGCTAGCAGGTTTTTCTTGTTATTGTTGTTTTTTGTTTTGTTTGTTTGCTTTTGGTGCTATATCTAAGAATCTGTAGAATTTATGTGTAAACTCCACAGTGGCTTCAGTGAAACCATGAAAGTAAATTAGTGCTTGCAAACCTTTACAGTTCAATTATTTGAGGTAGAGAGAAGGCTCAGCAGTTAAGAGTGTTTATTGCTCTTACATGAAACTTGAGTTCTGTCCGTCTCAACCAGCTTCAAATGCTTGTCATTCAAGCTCTAGGAAACACTACACCCTCTTCTGGCTTACACAAAAGGCACACAAATATGGCATGCAATCACAGATACACACATACACACAAATAAAAATTTATTTTTTTATTTAGTATTATATGTGATTTATAATACCTGGGTTCATATCTCTATATAGAATAGTATTACTGCTGTCTCTGATATTATTTATATGAAGAACTTGTTTCCTATAGTAGTAATTATGAAAAATTTGTCAGAAGCTGTAGGTTAGAGTACAACTACATTTAAAGCATATTTAGCATGGCTATTTTGTATCTGTGTGTGCATTCTTTAGGCAACGTTACTCGACATGTAATAGTGGCAATAATTTCTTATTTTATTCTCCATCTGTAACAACAGCTGTTCTTTGAACATATATTTTCCATGTTTTATAAAATGTCATTTTGTCTTATGCTTAATAAATATTAAAAGATCAGTCCCTGCAGCTTAGCTTCTGCTTCAGGATATTTCCGTCTTCTTTCACTTTCTTGAAGCTTTCTCCTCATCATTATCACCTATCAAGTGGTCCTTATCCTGCCCGCCTCTGACATTCTCATTGAACTCAGCCTGAGAGACACTATTCAATCATGTTGCTGTAAATGAAGTTGTACCTGTCATTTAAGGACAGGTTCCCTAAAAAAAAAGACAAAGCAGAAGTGGGAAGGATAAAGAGAAAGTCAGGAATGACAGAAGTATGGAAACCACAGCTCGAGGGCTTTCAAAGGAAGCAAAGAATAACTGAAAGATGTTGGAGAGTCAGTGCTCAGACAAAAGCAGACCATGGATGACGTGACATCAATGTCAGAAGGGGAAACTTCCTGGTCAGAGTCAGCCAGGACCAGGCCAAGAGGGAGCAAATCCCTGTCTGATAAATGCCACTTGAAACATAGTGTGCTTACACCTTTAAAGCATCATGGCACAGTTCTAGCTGATGGGAACATAGGGAAAACACATATCACACCTTTGAAGGCGATCAACAGCATGATCCATAAAACTGTATTCCTTAAAACAGAGTTGGAAGAATTATCATCTGGGACAATGAGATGGTGTTGGATTCACAGATACCATGGAAAACCCATCTCTTTATAGCCTGCAGCTGAATGGGGTGATTAGTTACAGTGACTACTCTCTGAGTTATAGTTTGCACAGCTGTAAAATCACGAAAGAGCATTAGGAAGATTGCTCGGCCACTATAGTGTTCAGCTTGTGAGAAGGATCTAAGTTTATTTCCCAGTAACCATGTGTGAAAGCTAGGCATGGTTGTTTACACTTTATAATCCCCATGATGATAAAAATGGCTGCACAGACCCTTGAGTCTCACTGGCCATCGTCTTAACATAATTGGTGAGTTTCAAACCAGTTAGAGGCCCTGCATCAAAAGCAAAATGAAGAACAACTGGGAAATACACCCAACGTTGACCTCTGGCCTCAAGATACATGCACACACATGTGTGCTGCCTCCACCAACAGACAAATGCCCTCCCCACCAAGACCTGCATGCACCTATATACACGTTCCTCAGATGCAGGGGATAACTTCTCTTCAGGTGTGAAAATTTGAACATAATAACTTTCTTGAGCAATTTTTAAAATGTGAATAAGTACATGAAGTATGCACTCTGTTCCTCATAGATGAAAGTTTAGTCCACATGAGTCAGTATGGCTTACAAGCTCAGTGTCAAAGCTCAATCACATAGCAGCTACTGTAAAAAACAAACAAACAAACAAACAAACAAAACCTCAGTAATTGCTTATACACTAGCGAAGTGCAGCAGAAGGTTCTCAGATGGTAACCTTAAAATAGGTCATGATTTTTTAAAATTAATTAATTAACTTCTGTTCCTGATCACCGCTTCCCCTCCCCCCAGTCCCTCCCTTTTACCTTCTCTCCCCTCATTCCTCCTTATCACCTTCTCCTTAGAAAAGGAGAGACCTCCCATGGATATCAACCTGCCTTGGCATATAAAGTTGCAGTAAGACTAGATGCATCTTCAATTGAGACTAGACAAGGCAGTACAGCTAGGGAAAGGGGTCCATAGAGAAGCAACAGTGTCAGAGACAGCCCTTGCTTCTGCTTTTAAGGTTCCCACAAGAAGACCAAGCTGTACTCTCTGGTTGGCAGTTCAGTCTCTGTGGGTCCCTATGGGCCCAAGTCAATTGATTCTGTAGGTTTTCTTTATCTTGACCCATCACAACAAGAGATGATTACATAGCTGCCAGTTACACATACAAAGCACTTTCAAATTATATGTTGATCCAGTGGAAGTCAGTTATCTTCAAGTTTTGTATTGAATATTTGTGCATACTCTTCAAATGAAATTTTTATTGTGACTCGAAGAAACAGAAATTATTAGCACTGGAAGAGAAATATATTTATTTATTTTTTTTTTATAATCAGTAAAGTATTACTCACCTATTCCCTAAGAGTGTGATGCATGCCTTTAGTCAAGGAGACATCGGAGTGTATTGAATGGCTGTTTACAAATGTGAAGATTAAGAAAGCCTGCTGGCACAAATATGCAATCTTAGCTTCTTGGGAGGCCTAGGCTCAAGTTTCAAGTCCTGTATGGAACAGTACAGTGAGTTAGTGAGAACATGAGTCAAATAAAAAAGACTGTAGCTCAGTGGTTGGGTACCTACTTATCCTGGTCAGGAGCATGTTTTTGATCCTGAGTGCCACCTCCAAAAATAAATAGATAAAATGCCTGAGGAAACCAAGAAGCTGAAAGGAACAGCCACCACAGGATAACCCGCATGGGATGTTGAAGCAAGTAGAACATTTGCTAAAATGTTGGCAAATGAAGTCCAGATATGCAGCTGTTCTGTGTCACTGGTGATCATTGTCTAGTGAAGAAGACACATGCACTGTAGCTATAGAATATACTAATAAGAGGAAGGGACGGAGGAGGTAATTTTTAATTAATATATTTACCTACTAAATAGCATGCCTATGCCTATTTATATTTACCCAGAATGCTGATTCATTGACTAGATGCACTTGTAATAAAGGAGCTGTGTTTTCGAGACTGTCTTAACAATACTTGCTTACTACATTGGTTGCTACCATTGCCTTCTACGTATTCTTTCTCTTGTGAGGGTGCAGGGTTTTAGAGAGTCTCACACCAGGTTTATAGACCCACAGGGGTCACTTGTGTCTTTATTCTCGTAAGAGAATTCTTGGACTGCTGGCTCCAAATCTCTTTTATTGAAATGCAGGGCACATTTTATGGAATATATTATTCATGAAAACAATATGTCCTCAGATTTCTTTTCTTATATTTCCAGATAGTAAAACAGATTGTTAATTATTAATAAGCACATTTGTTAATGATTAATAAAATTATTAATGATTAACAAAAGAAAAACTCTACCTCCAAAAATTTAAAAATGGAACAAAATTCATACAGTAATTTTTGGAAGAGTTGTTGACATTCTCAGGGAGTCCAGCCCTCACTCTGCTGCTAACAGTGAGGCTACCCTTCAGTTTCTCAGCATCGGCATTCTGGGGATATTAATATCTCACAGAGGCTGTGAACTTGTTTCCTGGAGTCTTTCACTTATAACTGTGTGTGTGTCTGTGTTTTCTCCATCTTGTCTTCTGTGTCAGTTTTTTTGTTCATTTTATTTCTGAATAACACTCCACTGCCATTATATAAAAGTCTCATGATATATTACACATCTTCAAGTAGATGGAAAGATGGACTCTGGAAAATCAACACTGCAACATTTGTTGACAAGTTTTTTGTGCATATATAATAATTATTTTCTTGAATAATGCTAACATTTTTATTAATTTTATGAATTTATTCAAATAGATGTCATTTTTAAAGAATTCATCTTGGACATTAGTTTCAAAACTGTGGCTCCAATTTTTCAATAAAATTGTGGACATGACTCCAAAAGAAAGATGGAATAGAGAATCCAATGATAGGATAATAAATTAGACTCAGATGCTAATATTTGAAAAATTTATTCTCCAGTTGCTTCAGTGATTAAATTAGTAATTAAGATAATACTGGTAATCAAGGAGTATTTCTGAAAACATAGCACTAAAATACTTTTATATTAATTTTCAAATCTTCTTGACACTAGCTATAAATGGCATTGCTTTTAAAACATCTGAATTTTTCTGCAGTGTGTTCATAAATGTGAAAGTCACCTGTGGATGATGAATCTGATTCTTCGACAGTAGACAGGAAGAGATTGGAATGTGCATATTCCTACTGGGACTTTGGCTTCCATGCTGAAAATTTGTATAATATTTTCCCTGTGTCGTTTGTAAGCTAAGTACCACTTTCCATGTATATTATCTATATTCATGATTGCTTAAAAAACTTAATCACTGACAAAAGACTTGATCTAAGTCTGAGGCTGAGAATAAATACTGTAGTCTTTTCAATCATATACTGCCATTTTGCTAATGAGATAATTGTCAAAATTTTTCTGATGTACCAAACCACAAAAGTGGTAATTTTATTTTAATGGACACTTAGTAAGAAATATTTTTCATATTCTTTATCATACTGGCTTTCTCACTGTCTATTTATGTACACCAACAAGAGGTAACTGTATCCTGGTACTTCACACACCCCAGAAGAATCTCCCACCAATGGTCCATGCTCTGAAGGTTCTTATTGTTTGTCAGATCTTTATAGTTTCATCTTTTCTAACAGAAAGAAGAGACCTACCTTTACTGAGTAACTTTCAAGTTTTAAGACTGTCATTTGATAATCACTGGATTATCAGCTGACAAGCCCTCAGTGCTGGGGAGTAGTTTTTAGCTCTAAATGTTATTTTATAAATATGTGTTTTGATCATATTTCCCCCTCTTTTCTTAGCTCCTTCTCCAGCACCTCTCAATTTCACATTCTTAGCCTTCCTCTCCCCCTTCTCTCTGTCCATCTTTCCCTCCCTTTGCCATGTTTTCTTCCCTACCCCCTCTCCTTATGTTAGTATGGGAAAGTAGAACAAGATACCATGGATTTTCATGACATAGAAATTATAGATGCTTACTTTCTCTAAGTTCCAAAGGAAGTGAAGTCCATAGACCAGATGTTAGCAGAGCTGATGTCAGGGGAAAACCTGCTTCCTGCTTTCCTGGTGGGAATTGAGTCCTTTGAGCTGGGAGGGCCGGGCTTTTATAACAATAATCTTAACTAGGAGTCTGGCTTGTCTTTCTCTCACTACTACAGACTCCTCTCCACATATCATCGCTGTGGGGCTTAGGTTTCAATATAGTCTACAATAATGTACACTTTCTGTGTCCAACAGCATACAAGTAGGAAAATCTTAGTTCAAAAAATTGAAAGGAAAAACTCTTCAACACACACACACACAGAGGTGGGGAGGGATGAGGAGGGAGAGAGGGAGCAGAAGCGGAAGCTGTGAACTTTATTTGAGCAGATTTCTATGTAACTCCAAACAGGTTTAGACTAAGCTCATAGTGCATTTTATAGCAAATGTTTTATTTATTCTAGCAACTTAAAATTAAAATTCATATATATTTTAACATGAGAAGAAAACAAATTCCATAGAAACTCAAAATACATCACTGATAGGCATGTCAAATAGCCAATAATACAATAATTCAAGTACATCCACAGTATAACCAATTATCATCATGATATGGTTTGAAGAAGTCATGATTTATACCAACCATTACTATAGACAGTGAAAACTGTTAGTTTCTTTCTCTTATTCTAGTACTCCCTCCCTCCCTCTCTCTCTCTCATTCTCCCTTCTTCCCTCTCTCACCTTGCCTTCCCTCCTCCTTTCTTTCTCTGCTTCTTCCCCTCTCTATGGATGATAGGTTGTCTCCTTGGAGTATCAGCTTGCCTTTTACCTGTGTTCCTCCTTCATCAGCTTCTGATGCTAGGACTAGAACTTTTCCTAACTTCTACTCCTAATAAATCCCCACTTTACACTTGAATCTGTAACAATCTACATTAAATAAATGTGAAATGTAAATATTTTCAAAGAAAATAAGTGTCTTCTTTTAGGACATATGAAAACTTTTATAATTTAAGCAAAAGAAAAATTGAGAATTTCTTGAAAGGTTACCTCCTATTTCTATGTATTTATATATGTATGTATGTGTATATCCATCTGTCTATCATCTATTTTTCTACCAGTCTATCATCTGTTTATACATCTATGCCTGTCTACATATATAAACACTCATATTTGTGGATATATATGTATTCAGAAATATATATTTATAAATAGATATAAAATAAATATATCTATATCATGTGATAGATATAGTTATACACAGATATATCAATAAATGTATATTTAGCCTCATAGTTTGTATTTTTCTCCATATTGAGTAAGACTTCAGTTACTTCAGTTTCAAAGAGCATCTCAAGACATACCTGCCAGAGGACCTGTCCGCTATACCTTTAGTGTCCTAGGAAAGCCATTAGGATAAATTTTTTTCTCCTCTCTGTTGGAAATTCTCAGGGGATGGAGTTGAACTCTATTAAATTATTATTATTATTATCATTATCATCATTATCATGACTATTACTATGCACTTATACCATGGTACACTGTTAAGACTTATTATTGAGAACTCATACCATGTACCTTGTTGAGAGGACCAATTATGTATAGGAATATGTCTCCTCCTTCTACCATGTGGTTCCCAGAGACTGAACTCTGTCCATGAGAGTTGCCAGCAGGCACCACTTTTTATTGAGTCATCATGCCCTCCTGGAGTTTACAGGGGAACTGAACCAGCCATCGTGAAGCATTTCTAATCTCTATAGAAAATCATGGTTCTTTTCTTTGCACCTTCTCCCCTACCTGCTATTTTTATACCACTGAAGCAGTGAGTGCATTGTTAACACATATCCCAGTGACGTTTGAAGACATAATTTCTTTAAATTCCTAAGAGTTATTCAATTTCCTATCCAGACCTAAGTTAAATGATGACCAGCTATTAAAACTACAGTACTCTGTCATTAAACTGAAATAAGGGCCTTTTCTTGTTGCAGATGTTTGATAGAAGTTTGTCTGCTGTGAACAGGCAGGAGCAGAGAGAGGTTCTGAATAGTCCCCAGCTCATATGGGCTATCACCACAGTCTCTTCTTCAGGGATACTGTCAGGCTGATCTTTGATATACAACTCATTCAATAGATGTCTTCCAGCATCATTCATTTCATTTACAAAATGCTTTGTGGTTGGGAAGGACAAATATTATTGTTCTAAATCCTTGGGAACATTGAACAAAGAATACTGTTAAGTGCCAGTAAGGGAAATGTAGTATGCTCAAAGTCTATCTGCTTCAAATATGATATTTGGTTTCAATTAAGAGCAGTTTTAATGACAGGGTAGAGCAATGGTGTCCAGATCTACAAACAATTAATGACAGAATATATGCAATATATATTCTTTCAAGTACTGAATATCAAACAACAAAGGGAAGTGGCCTTTAAGAAGTCACGCTAGTCCTGATGGCGATGGGGGTCCACAGAGTCTTTGCTACTCAGACTGTGCACGTAAGGAGACTCAGTTGAACATGGTTGACTCTGAAATGAGAAGGATATTTGAGAGATCAGTAAGGTCAAGGACAGTGAAGGTTACAAGATAGTACAATGAGGACAGAGAGTCATAGGAAGTTACCCCAGATTATAGTCGGAATATTTGTAGCAATTCCAGTGCTGAAATTATCCAAATTAGAGGCAATTGATATCTAAAGATCTGGAGGAAACAGTGCCACTCATCCAAGACCATTGTATAAAAATGTCACAGGATGACAAAACCAACTATAAAATTAGAAACAAAGGTAATAGGGTGTAACAGAGTAACTTTTTCAGATTTCAAGAATTTTAGGCTGAAATGTTACAGAAGTGTGAGGTGTACATAGAGCTGAGGAGAGCAGAGATGAGAACAAAGTGGGAAACCCAGAAATAGGATTGCATGAAACTAGAGGAGAGGAGTTGGCAAGTCAGCCAATGTCACAGGAAGAGCATCCCAAACATTCTACAACTGCCAGGGGTTCAAATATCCAGTTTTGCAGAGCTGTCCACACCTACAGGAAAGAATTTGAAATGAATCACAGTCCACAAAACATATTACTTTCAGAACCCAACATTGGAAATTTCATGAGCTTAAGTCTGACAATCCTTCTTTTTCAGTGCTCCCAAAGCAGTTTGTTAAGTTGGACTTCAGGAGAAATAAATGCATTCAGTACCAAAGGATATTGCTAAAATTAAAAATCCAAGGGCTGGAGAGATGTTTCACTGGTTCAGAACACATATTGCTCTTCTAGAGGACATGGATTTGGTTCATAGCACATGCAATCACAACTCCAGCCTCTGGCCTCCACAAAAAAAGCACAAGCATGTTCACAGACTTATATTTGGACATATATACATATTTAAAAATACATTAATAAAAATTGAGCCAAAGATGGAAAATAATATTTTAAAGTGACATATTTGATAAAGGATGCATCTAGAATCAATTTTATAAATTTGAAAATTGCATTAAGTAAAGAAACAATGACTTATAAACCACATTCATCAAACTCACACATAGCTGGTAATAAGCATATTGATAATTTCTACACATGGAAATGCTAGCAGAAGAATCAGCATTCAGACTGCCTTGGTAAAATATCAGCTTGATAGAGTCCAGACAAAAGCTCAAACACCATAGATGGTCTAATAATCCTGGAAGTAAAAGCAAGGATGACAGTGTTAGAGTTGAGGATGGATTGCTTTGGGCAGGTAATGCAGTATAAACTGGTCCACAGTATTTTCTCCAAAATTATAATCAGCAGGACGATGGCCACTTACAAGCTCTTCCCAAAACTGAACTGGAAGCCCCAATCAAAATTATTAAACAATAAAAAAGTATTTAAAGATATCCAGAAAGGAAAAAAGAAATGAAATGATTTCAACTCATATGATTCTATACAGAGAGAATCCTCAATACCCTGTCTAAAATAATGTCTTGGAAATGATGAACAAAATCCAACCACGTTGTAAGTTGTAAATCAATATACAAAAATCAGTACTGTGTCTATACTCTAAATAATACTCTTCAAAATCTCAAAAGATATGTAAGAAACACTTCTATTTTATAAAAGCATAGATAATAAGATGAAGTATTGAAGAACACATGTGACCAAAGAGGTGAACTGCATATATTCTACACACTAAATCTCTACCGAAATGAATTAAAAAATGCATGAACAGATGGGACAGTAGCTCATGTGCAAATTGGAATCAATGCTGCCGATGTTTGTATACTATTCAATACAGTCTGCAGAGTCAATACAATTCTTAGGAAAATATAATTTACGCAAGACAACCAGACAGGTACAAATGTTTGTTCTACATTTTCTTATTCTTCAGTTGCTGCTGTGGCTTCCTTCCTTGATGGAGGTGTGACCCAAAGCCAAATAAACCCTTTCCTCCCCAGGTTGTTTTGTCGTAGCATTTTTTCACAGCAACTAAGAGCAAACTAGCATGATAATTGATACCAAAGTGTAGGTTTTGTTGGGATAGACATGGCCATTTGGCTTTGGTGCCTTGGAATGTTCTGTGGGAGGATTTTGGAATGTTAGGTTGGAGAAGCTATTAGCACTCAAAATTTAATGGACTTCTGTGGTTAAATTGGAAGGAAAGTGTTCTGAGAGCAGACGAGATCGGGCACGTTCAGGGGGGTATGGCCATAGAGGTAAGCCTCCAGGGTCTAAACCACCAGCCTGGGAGCACATAGGGAGAGACCCATGGCTCTGGCTGTATATGTAGGGGAGGTTGGCATTGTCAGGCATAGGTGGGAGAGGAAGTCCTTGGTTTAGTGAAGGCTGGATGCCCCAGGGTGGGGGAATTTGTGGGAGGTGGGAGTGGGCGGGTGGGTGGGGGCACATCCTCATAAAAGCAAGAGGAGAAAGGATGGGATAGGTGGTTCCTGGGTGAGAGGGAAGTAGGGAAAGGGGATCACATCTGAAATGTAAATAAAATATCCAATAAAAAAAAGAGTTCTGAGAGTAATGTAGACAGTGAGGGGCTGGCTTGTGAAGTTTCAGAGGGAAGTCTGAGAGTCCCTCAAAGACTCAATATAGGGTCAGTGCTATGATATTTTAACTTAACAATGTAAGGTTTCTGATCAGCTGTATCTGAAGATGCAACCGTACTTAACAAGAAACCAGCACCACTGAAGTTAACATATATTTGAATGGGACAACGGAGGCTTGATCTGAATAGTTAACTAAGAATAATAAGAGACAATCATCACTGAGGCTAAATCTTCTGGGGGAGTACTTCCTCAGTGTAATCACACAGACACTGAGGTGCAGATATTACCACTGCTGCTCACCAAACTGACTATAGAACTTAGTTAAGTAATGTATGGTACCTCTTTGGCAAAATAAAAGCCACAAGATTGAAAGGCTCATGGAAAGAAGCATTGAACTATTGAAAGCCAAGAGAGGCTATTGGTGATGGTTCAGCCTTAGTTCTAGCAGAGACCTCAGGATATTAGAAGTAATATGTCCGTGGGATGACTATAAATAACAGCAGGATATGGAATAGAACCACCATGAGCTGTGTGTGTTGTAGATGAATAGCAAAGGGGAGGAATGAAGCAACTAGGTCCAAATGAGCCCAGAAGAGCATGAATGAGTCCAAGATGTCAGACACCAAGCTATTTCCCCACTGAGTTTGGTTTTGCTTTGATATGGTTATAACTGTGTTCTGTTTCTTACTTCTTGGAATAAGAAATTATGTAACTTGATTTTTAATTTTGTAGGGGCCCACAGTTAAAAGCCTTTGGAATTGTAAAGAGTACTCGAATTTTTAAATCATTAGTGTGATTTCATTAGTATGAAATATTAAAGCATTAAATCATTTTTAAAGACTATGGGACTGTTAAAGTACTATAATTTATATTTTGATTATTACGTGAGGCCAACAGAAGATAAAGTAATGATTTAATAGTGATGTGTTTGTGTATCAGGTTCACAAGGGGTAAATTGCGCTTGTTAATTTTGTCAAATTTAGACATGTCCACAAAGATGCAGTCTCAGATGAGCCCATCATTCTAATTTTGGTGTTCTCAATCTTCATCAGAGATTGTTTATTTATTGTGTTGAAAATGAAACCTTTTGACCTGAATGTCATTATATGAAGGCCTAAGATTCTAGTCTTAGAATTTTCTGATATACAGTCTCAAACTTAAGGAATATTTTAGGAACATTGGAGGAAAAAAATGTTTAGTTAAGGATTTGAAAAAAATTTAAATTTTTTTTGTTGGTGACTTCATTCTTAAACAAATTAGCTTTGATCCAGTAGCCACAATAACCAATTCAACATATTTTCAGGAATTCTGGTAAGTACAATGTCATCCACATTCTTTGGCTCTCATGAAATAAATAAATTTATTTATTTATTTATTTAAAGACCTTCCCCACCCCCAATGACATTTCCTTTATCTTATTACTGCCTCAGATCAGACACAACTACGAATCCTCAAAGCCTAATGCATTAAAAGCCTCACACAATTATTCCTGATATGGACATTCTAGTAACTCAGTCATTCCAACCCTTATCCTGCTTGAAAACCAGAGAAAATTAGTCATGGAGAATAAAAGTTGGTTTGCTGAAAAATTTTATGACATTGTTCAAGATGTTACTTGTACACAGGCTAGTTTCTTCTACACAAGCTCTGCACTCCCACTGTCACTGAAAATAGACAGTAGTGTACTGGATGTGGACACATAGGGCGTGATTGGAAATGTCTTGCATTGAGAATGTACTGTTAGATCCTGTTCTCATGATGTAGCCATGCATGATTAACACAGCAACCAGCCACTGAGCAACCAGAAATACTGAGCAAATGCCATACCTTGCCATTACCTTAGCTATTTGACTTTAATAGGTATTGGTCTAAGCCATTCAATGCTAACACAAAGGTCACATGTAGCCTGGCAGTTAAAATGGTGTCCTATATAACAAACATTGCACATTGATTACTGGCAACTTGACATTCAAAGACATTATTTATATTATAAAATCGAGATAGTCATACCAAGGCCACAAAGAGCAAGAAGACAGAAAATGCTGGGAAGGGAGCTGTGCTTGAGAAGCAGAGAAGATTGGAATCTGAGGGCCTCCCAGCCAGTCCGAATCAATATGCTCTAAGTATCTAGAACTATCAGATCATTGGTTTTCTAACATTTTCTTTCATTTTCCAACTTCCAATTGTTTAATTATTAATTGTCTAAAAGCCAGAGACAGCACCACCACCACATCAAAATTATGTTCACACAAATATTAATTTAATGACATTTTCATATTTATGCAAAATTCATAGATTAATCTTTCCAAGGGCTCTGAAATTTTTTCCTAAATTTTTAATGGAACTGCTTGGTTAGATGTGCAATAAAAGCTATACATGTCACAGACTTTCTGGTGTGCTCAGATCGCTTTCAGCTTCTAAGAGGAATCTTTTCCTGGTGAGTGGAGGTACTCTCAGCTAAGCTTGATGGGCTGAAGAGAGTGTCTCTCACTATGCCTTTGCATACCAACCTCTTCCTAGAGTTATCTCTGGGGAAAGAGACTAGTAACATGGTTCTCCGAGCATTTATCTCTCTACCACCTTGTATTATTTAAATTCTTCTAGCCTTATTATTGTTTCTCAAGACATTGACAAGCATTAATGGTTCAGGAAACCCAGGTTATATATGATGTTACAACTGTAAATTTAATCTCACAAACAAACTAAAATGATCTAAAGGTGAAAGCTCCAAAGAGAGTGTGCTACATAGTAGTTTTTACCCCATCAAGGGTTTCCCAGTGTCACCGTATCCTGACTGGTGATGCTAAGTCAATTGAATAACTCAAGAGAGGGCAGGATGGTGGCTCTCAGATGATTCACATTAAACCATATGCTCTGGACAGAATGGTTGTTCTTTAAATTCTACGTATTGATACTCTAACACCCAAGGGTCTCTACTTAGAAATGACGTCAGTAAGAAAAAGGGAGGGGCTAAACGAGCTTATGTCTTAAGGTTCAGTCAGCTCAGATCACTCTCTTCCTATTTAAGAAGTTTGCTTGTGAATTTTAATTTCAGAAACAAATCCTGGGTGCTTTGGTCTAAGTTGATTCGGTCTATGACAGTAGGATTTAGAATTCCATTTAAACTCAAACACCTCATGAATTCTAAGATGCCATGTCGGAGAAGAAAGTTTCTAAGTTTGAATAAAGCTCTGGAGAAGATACGAGAACATGTTACTGAAGAAGAATGTAGCATACACATTTAAACTATTTATCGCTTGCTGACTACTGCATGATTCTGTTATTCTTGAACATGGCTTTAAACATGTCTCTCTTTTATTTCTAATCAAGAATGCACTCATCTAAATGATCTGGTACTTTAATCCCAACAAACAACGATCTTTAACTTTGTAACACATGATGATCCTTCACGCTTCGTTTCCTCCTTGTGGGATCTCATGTTTGTTTGGGTTTTATAATTAATTAAATTGCTATTTCTTGTTGTCTTTCAAATATAAAACATTCTGATTAGTCTGACACCCTAGCTCAGTTAAGTACCTCTTTACCCTCTGAGTCCCTTTCCACACCCATTTATTTATTTTTTGCTTTATGACCTATTGAGGTTGACCAAAGGTGTCTGTGTAAACATGGAAGTGGCACTGCCCATGGAGCTTTGCGAGTTCACCAGTGGATACATAAATGAAGACAATGTTGATTCATATCCTAGAATATTTCAGTATGGGGATAAGAGGTCTTTCTCACCTCCATGGCAGCTGGTTGTCAGGGCTACCTGGTACAGATCCAATGGAGGTGATCCTGGATGCTCTGAGTTCCTTATTGCAGTGCCTGCCATGCTCAGGAGATAGTGATTCCTAACATTTCTCCCTGTCTTTTTACATTCTTCCTACTCCTCTTTTGAGTCTTAGAAGTGGTGCTTTAAGTATCTTGTTTAGGATGCAATCATCCATCACTTATTCCCATACCTTCAACATCCACGATCCCCTGCATTTGCTGCTGTTGTCAGCCAAGAGAAGCTTCTCTCATTAGAGCTGAAAGTAGCACTTGTCTCTGAGCATAAACATAAATGGTTAGGAGGCAGTTTGACACTATTCCAGCTTAAATAAACAGTTATAGTACATTCATGTATCCTTAGTTTAGTCAATTAGCAGTTTTTTCGCCATTCCTCAAGCTCTTCCTTTGATTGCATTTTTTTAAAAAGTCTCTTTTAGTTTCTCTCTTTTCTGCCCCCTCTCTACCTCCCCTCTCTCTTCCCTCACACTTTCTCTGTTTCCTTGGTTTAATGTCATAGTTTCTCCTTAAGGTCTCAAATTAAAATCTGCATTTCAGTTAGTTTTTGAGATAGTGTCTTTTTTTATGTAGCCTGGGTTGGCCTTGAACTTGTGAACTTGTGATCCTCTTGCACTGACACCCTAGGGTGTGATACAGGTATACTCTATAGCACTTAGCCACTTACATCTATTTTCTATGCACAAGTTCCATTTTTTATCTATAAATATCATAGCTGTACAGATCATTAATCTCTGTGCAGCCACAGCTAGCTGTGGATATGACTTGATTAACATGCAAGCTCGAACTTCATAGCTTTCCCCAGGTTTGCTGTGGCCACAGACTTCTTACATAGATTTACTACAATTATCCATATCGCTCTTGCATCCTTTCAGAAAGGGTTTGGAATTTGTCTCCTAGTTACTGTTTTGTTTGTTTGTTTGTTTGTTTGTTTCTATGAACTACTTAAACTAATACTTTTAGGATTTTATTTTATGTTTGAAGGCGTAGAATTTACCAACTGCTTGTATATTCAACAGTTTCTGACACTGATTTCAATGTCTACATTGACTTCTGTGTTTCACTCTATTAACTAGGAGTGGTTCCAGGCTTTGATGTGTTGTCCATAACTGGTTCTGCTCACAATAAATTCAAACTATGATTACTTAGGCTTTGTTTTCCATGAAGCCATCTTTCTTCAGACTGTGTCTTTAAATGATATTTCTGTAGTACATGGAACTGCAATACCAATTCTCCCTCTAGCAAGTTTTCCATTCATTATTGGTTGGTTTCCATTGATTGTTTGAAAGTACAGTTTTCCTTGATGGTCAAATACCCTCTTCTTTTTTCCATCTGGTTTATTACAGAAAAATATGCACACATTACAGAATCCCCAAATATAACTGCAACCACAGAGGAACTCAAAGCAGAATGGATAAGACACAATCTGGGGAGAATTTTTTTTTATCCAGGAGTATTCTCAGGTGATAAGATGCATTCCAAAAACTTGTCAGGAGCATGTGGGACAAGAGATGAAATGTGTGCACTGCAAAGTGAGGTAGAAGGTTCAGAGTCTACAGACAGCACAGCTGTTATTGATGGTATGGCTATGTGACTGATTCTGCTACCCTCCCTTCCTCATCAGGACCACAGTCTGACTGACACCATGTAGCATTTTAAGCATGCTTTGTTTTGAAACCAAGCACTCAGCTCCTTAACTTCCACTTTGGGTAAGATCCCAACCGCTACTACTTTTACTTTCCATAATCAAAATACACTAACTTCTCAAGACTCTAGCCCCAAACTCTGTCTGTTATCACATTTCGATCTCACGCCCTCATACTTTGTGCTTTCCGTCTGTCATTCTGGACCTGAGGCAATGCCATCAAATATGAATAGGATTATTTAAGGCTGCATTAAATACGTTCGTTTTTATTCTAATGACAACAGAAGCCAGTGAAATGCTTTAATTATCCATGATGCTTTTGTCATGAGTCTCTCAGACCTCCTAATTAAAACATAAGGCAGAGAGCATCTGTGGCTTGTTGCAGATGCATCCCTGATCAACACCTCATTTTGAAGCAGAAGATGCTCAATACATACCCTGTGGGGAGACAAAAAGACTGTAGTTATACACTGTTGTCCTAACAATAGTCACTTGAAATCTGTGTGTAAAATTTTGGGGATTCTTTTTTATTATTATTATTATTGATTCTTAGTTTGCAAAGTAAAACTTTCTCACTGAAGGTGTGTGCTGGATTCTGTCATCAGTATTGTATTAACATCTGCTGTGATCATCATAATATGCCTCTCCTTCTAGCCACAAGACTACCTGGGGCAAAATATACCTCATCTGCCAGCTCACCCCAAGGTGCATGTTACCCATGCCCTCTGTACTTTACTCATTTCGTTTTATTTTGACAAAGGCTTTATGTCTTCAAACTCTTGTTTAGATGGGCAATGATGTTGCCACAATGGGACCAATTACATCTTTGCAAATATTCACTGGCAAGGCAGATATTTTAGTTTCTCCTTTAATTTGAGATGCATTCTATGGTAAAGTTAGTTCTGCCTCAAAGCTTGATTTGGGCAGCTTTGAGAACCTATTTCTCTTTGTCTGAGACTGGTCATTCATAGCAATATCGCTGAATCCAGAGCGTGGAGAAAAGGATTTTTCTTGTAAACTAGATTAACTTATCTCAATGTAGGTTTAAAATCAATCTTGATGTCTTCTTTCTTCCCTGGTCACTAGGTACATATGTAGATGCAAAATTCACATGTAGATACAATAAAATATAAAATAAAAATGCAATAATCAGATTTAGATAGGGGGAAGAAGTTTGTGAAGTCTTCTCTTATGTCAGCATCATATATATAGTTCACGACAGCATTATAGATTAATGAAATATGTCATAATGTGGTATCATGAATTTTCACACTACCAATGATAAATATGTGAATTGAAACACATGAAATTAGATGGATGTAGCTATTTCATGATCTATCTATCTATCTATCTATCTATCTATCTATTGGTCTATCTATCTATCTCTATCATATATGCATGTATGTATGCATCTATCTATCTATCTATCTATCATCAATCTATCTATCTGGATCTATCATCTATTGTTTATCTATTTGCCTATGTATCTATCTATGTATCATTCTATCTACATATCTATTTATGTATGTATGTATGTATGTATGTATCTATCTATCTATCTATCTATCTATCTATCTATCTATCTACCTGTATCTATCTCTCCATATATGTTTATGACATTGGTGGATAATATCATGCATATATATCATGTCATGTGAGTTAATGTTAGTGGCTGCTTAACAGACTTAATGGGATTTCAGGTGACTGTCCCCATTGTATATGGAGGTATACAGGCAAAATGAATGGTGGAGCCTGAGAATGGACCATTGCATACCCAATGCCAGAGATTCTGGATTGTAGCTTTTTTCCAAATATAAGTCTCTGACCGAGCAGTTCAGCATGATCCTGGACAGACCAGGGTGCCAGTGACTTGGTCAAGAAGGCATTTGTCATCATCATGATGGGAAAATCTCAGAAACGATTAATTCTCATGAGGCATGGGCAATTTGATGCATCTGGTAGTTAGCTCCTCTATGTTATTACCTAGTGTCCTAGTCTGGTTTCTGTTTCTATGATAACACACTCACCAAAATTAAATTTGTGAGAAAAGAGTTTGTTTGGCTCAATATTATAGTTCCTCATTGAGGAAATCCAAGGCAAGAAAGTAGAATCATGGACTGAAGCAGAAACCACAGAGGAATGCTGCTTACTGGCTTGCTATACTGGCTTTCTCAGCTACCTTTCATATACAGCTCAGGCCCTCCTGCCTAGGGATGGTAATGTGGGTTCCCTAACATTAATTAACAGTCAAGAAAATATTATCATAGACATGCCCACAGGCCAACTCAATGAAGGCAAGTCCAAATTGAGGTTTCCTCTGCCCAAATGTGTAAAGTTGACAACAAAGATAAAACATTACTCCTGAGTGGAAGAATGTCAACCTATGCAAATTAAATTCCTCTAGGAGGTAACAACCAATGACAGACTGTCACTGGATGGAAAAGACTGAGCCTCTTGTCTTTCATATTGCTGAAGGAGGAGTCAGCAATGGAAGTTCTCAAGTATCAGAGCTTTGTGCATCTGCCTCTTCAATAATAAGGTTTTTCTTGACATCTAGTTGCTTCCCTTTCATTTCCTGAATAAGTCTTCTACACCTCCCATAAATACAGTCGCTGACTAAGGCTCCTGGTGGCTTCCTGTAACAGAAGCCTGTTGGGATGCTAAAGATGAATTTCTGTTCATACAATTGTTTTTACTCTCACCTCAAGTAAAATATTATAAATTATTTAGCAGCATTTCTATCTTTAAGGAAAACAATGAAAGTGAGAACATTTATACTTCCCTGTTCACAGTGTAACACTTGCTGTGTGGGTTGCATATCTGTGACCTGGAAGTTTGTGGAGTACCATAAGGATAAGACGGGATAAATCATGTGGAGGTCTTCATGTTGTACTTGACAGAAGGTGGGGTGGAGATGGGTTTCTTAGGAAGACAGTTATAAGGGTTTATCAGTCACATTTATAGCTAATAACAGTGCAGAAAACCACATCTGACAAATTCATATCATAGGAGATGACTCCATCATGTGCTATTACATGTTTTTATGATAAACTATAAATTGACTCAAGTTTCAAGTAAAATGATCTGGTGTGTTCTGATATAAGCTATAAATGAGCAATCTATTGTAGTTAGGGTTTTGTTTAAAAATGCTTAAACTTCATGTACTTAACAACAGAAAGTATATTTGCTGACAAGACTTTATTTGTCTAAATCAAGAGCCAGGAAAAAGTAAGATTGAATAAAAGACATGAATTTCATACAAGTTCATATTCCCTGTGGCTGAAATTGTATCATATCTTAGCATGAAGTTTCTGTTGTATCATATCTTACTATCATCAGGAGTGTAAATAAACCACACTTGTGCTTGCACACACACACACACACACACACACACACACACAAGCAATGTTTTCTGTTTGAGTTTCCATATAAGTTAATTAAAGTTTCTCATTTTATAAGGCAAGCACAGTCCCTGTTTTGTAACTAAGAAAGTTATGGGGATTCTGAGAATGGCTCCATGGGTAAGAGCACTTTCTGTGAACAAGAAAACCTGAGTCTAGATGCCTAGCACTTGGATGTGACTACCTGTGCTGGCAGCCCCAGCACTATGGTGGAAGGAATGCAGGGTCAGGAGGCTCACTACAGTCTCCCTGAAAGTGGGTGAGCTCCAGGCCACTGAGAGACCTTGTTTCAGGAGGATAGGATGGAAAATGAGAGAGGAGTGAAATCCTCTTCTGCCTCTGAGTGCAACACACATGCTCACACATGTTCATACTCTCCCTCGTTGACCCCCCGCCACCCCCCCACACACACACACAGTGGAGGTTGTATGGTAGATCTAACACAGCCATCTTCAAAATGACAAAACCTCTTCAAACTGCATGGCTATTCATTCTCAAGGCTGTGTGTTGATTGGGCATGCTTTCTTTCCTGCTTTAATTAAATGATAACTTCCCCACCCCACAAAATGGCTTACAAGACAGATTTATCCTTTAAACAGCCAGTACCTTTCAAAATAAGTGTTCTGCTTAGGCTAGGAACTGGACTGGCAGGGTTAATTTCTTCCCCATTAGCCTTTGGTAGCCCATAGGCAAGGCACTTCTTCAGATCTGCTTGGTTCCTTACTTGACTTATGTAGAAAAACAAAAAACAAAAAACAAAAATAAAAAACAAACAAACAATGACAACAACAACAAAAACCTCACAATCCCAACTAGTGCTTTCACTTGCACAGTAAATCTAATAGGTAGAGTGGAATCACTATTGTAGCTTAGAGTTTTAAGCTATTTCTATATCTTTTGTGTTCAGACCATGATATCTGTCTCAAGTTATATATATCCTGCATCTGTGACTCTATCATGACTATATGATAAACAAAACTGTTGAGGCAATCATGACCATTATTTTCTCTAGTAAAAAAATTATATTTGTCTTAGTTTAGGTTTTCACTGCTGTGAAAAGACACCTTGACTAAAGCAACTTTTATAAGAGACAACATTTAATCAGGGCTGGCTTACAAGGTTCAGAGGTTCAGTCTATTATCATCATGGCAGGAAACATGGTAGCATCCAGGCAGACATGGTACAGGAGGAGCTGAGAGTTCTACATTTTGATCGAAAGGCAGCTAAGAGGAGAATGTCTTGCAGGCAGCTAGGAGGTTGGTCTCATTTTCCACACCCACAGTGACACATTTCCTCCAACAAGGCTACACCTACTGCAACAAGGCCATACCTCCTAATAGTGCCACTCCTAGACCAAGTATATTCAAACCACCACAATACTTACTGCCTCTTTTACTTATTCACTTTTTACTGAATTAGAACACCACTTAATTTCCATGTATTTGTTTGAGCAATGGACATCTCCAGAAGGGTTGCCCTTAGTCTATCCCTTGAGATGGTTCCAAATAATTAAGCCTCTGCATTAAACATCTTGATACAGCCCATGAGATGAGCTTCATTCAAGAGTTTGCCCTTTTGTGGCAGATAGGTGTGTATATCAGTATGAGCTTCCCTTATATGAGCTAAGTCAAAGATGTGTGTTTGGGTGCCATCTGTATACACATGTTATTGAAGTTATTGGAGTCATGAAACTGAGAATGGAAATTTAGAATATCCTTTTTGACATGTCTGAGCAAAGAGCAAGGGGAAGAAAAGTGCCCTCATGTGAGACAGACAGTGACTAGGAGAGGAAGAGCTTAAGGAAAGCAAAAGTTATATCAAAGATGCTAAAGGGCACAGCATTTCTGTCTGGGAGATAAATATTGAGTCGTTAACTAAGAGGTCAGACACTCTGCAGACCAGTAATTGTTACTGGCTTTTGGGGAGGATGTGGGCTAGGGAACCATGAGATTGGGTGTGTGTGGGGGGAGGGGAATGGAGTGGGCCTAAAGCAAGAGTGGGGTTGAGGCATGTCTAAACCCTAGAAATCTCATCCTGAGATTGGCACTAGTAGAAATGCTTCCCCTCCCTGCCCCAGGCCCGAGTATTCTGATACACAGGGCAAAGCCCTGTGCCCCCACCTTTGCCCACTGGAGATCACATAGCCCAGTAGCCAGGTTAAACTTCCTCTTATAAGGTCATATCCAACAGCACCTAGAATCCATCCTTATGGTAATGAAGCATGCTCAGCATCATGGCCTTGGGCAATGATATACAGCCACCTCAAAAGCCCTTACCCACTCCCAAAGGTTTAAATAGATGTGAAATGGAATGAGATGTCTCACTGAAGCTACCTCTGTTCTACACTTAGCTCTGCTGGAAGTCTCTTCTGCTCCTGGTGGTTCCATCTTGCTTCCACTCTCAGATCACACCATTAAGGCAAGAGAAAAGTAAAGAAGAGTCTAAGCATTTATGTGAGTTGTAAGTGAGGTATCACTCCAACTGGTGGAGAAGTTGATGGCTCAGAGCTCCCCATGCACCTGCCAGTGCTATTTCACTAAGGGTGTGTGGAGCTTCTAGGACTTGAGAGAAATCTAGTTGAGCAGCAACAGAGAATTTTGAGCAGTTAGTTGACAGACAGGGGAATCCCCAGCATGAAGTGTTAAAGGGATAGTGGGAGCAGGGGTCTGGTATCAGGATGACAAAATGAACCTCAGAAAGGCCATGTTTATTGTAATGGAAAACTGAACTTCTGCACCAGGGATGTCATGTGGATTAGCAACAAAGTCGTTTCTGTTCAGAACTTCTGACTTTCACCATCATCTTCAAGGGCTTGTGCACAAAGCATCCTCTCTTGTCTATCAATTTAGATAGACATTTAGAGGCCACATAGTCCTAAGGCTAATTTTTTTCTGTTAATTTATTTTTTATGTAAATTTTGTATTTGAATTTGAAAGCATATTTAATAAACATTATTGCCATCAGGCACACACAAACACATATGCATACAGACATAAACACAAACACACAAACATGAACTTGTACACACAAAAATACAAATGCATACACAGACACAAAGTACATGCACACATACATGTATACACAAACACACAACATGCACACACACTCACATACACACAAAGCCCATTTGCATACTTGGAGGATCGATCTTTAGAAGCTCACCTTCCAGTGAGCATACCTTGGTTAACCCCCTTGGCTTGCATCTTACATGTTCAAATACACAGAGTTCTGCAGTGGACATTGCAGCTGTGGCAGGCAGCTCCTTCAAAGAGCATGGGTTGAGGTGACAGAATGCACCTGAGCTTGGTGAATGCAAGATCCTCAATCAGTGTTCCCCAATGTGCCAGTAGGCATAACCCAACATGCTGAGGCCTGATCCCTTCTCATGTAAAGATCCTGTGGGATCTGTAAGTGGAGAGAAACTGCCAACCTCTCTCAGTGCCGCAATGTCACTGCAGTAATATAACTGCAGGAAAATTGCTAGAAGCAATGAAATGCATGCGTGGCTGTCTCATGTGAGACCCAGTGGAAGGTATGTAGTCTTGCACAACAAAGGATCACTTTGACCACACCATAAAAAACAACCAACCAGGTATCTTTTCTTGCCTTCCTTTCCAGTTTAATTTTGAAGATACTGGGAAGAACAATAAGTAAACTCTAATTGAAGCAAATGTTAGGGGAAAATGCAGCTTTCCTCAAAGTTAGAGGGGAAACTGACCCCAGGTCTCCTTTCTTCTGAAGTTCTGCAGATTCCTGGTCACCAGGGAAGTTCTATGGTCTTGAAGTGGTGCATTGCCACATTGACAGAGTCCTTGGTGGAAGACAATTACATCCTCTCTCAGGAGTCCATCACCGAGTGATAATGAGGTGTGAACACATTCCTCAGAAACCACAGACATGCCAAAAGGGCAATTTAACACCTCTTCAGAAGATAGATGAGACATGAATTATTCATAATGAGCTCAGACCACACTCTGCAGGCAACAGCCTAGCTCACAAGGTGGACTGGGACAAAGTGTGGACATTCACCTGAAGCGTGCTTGTGTCTTCTCCCTAGGCTAAGGTCACAGGCTTTAATGAATACTTCCATAGCAAGGGTGCTTAAGAGAAGACTCAGGGTTAGGGTTAGGTTCATGCTCCCTGAGTTCACCTTTGATATCTTTCTTTGTGGAATTTTTGTCAACCTTACACTTCATATGGGCTTTATATGAATATATATATATATATATATATGTATACATACACAGAATTTTCTTTATGTATGTTTATCATTCAATCCCTCCAATCTCTACTTATATATCCACACTAAACTCCAAAGTTTAGAAAGCACACTGTGTTGTCTCTTGGTCCTCAGGTTGGTGTGTGGAATGATTTGGGGTCATAATTTCTCCATAGGAATAGTGTCCTGCTGAACAGAAATAACAGATCTGTCATTGCTATAATGCACTGACATGCTAAATTCACTCTAGGGTCCATAGCAGAGAAATAGTTTATGTGAGGCAGCTGGTTATTGCAACTTTGTAGAGGATGGGTAACACTGTCATTGTTTTGAGCTTGTTTGTGTGTAAAGATTCATGACCTAGATTCAGTGGCTCCAATCTTGTTTGTCAAACAGCTATTTAAATTCCAGTCACACTGGGCAGTCTAAGTTCCTAAGGTAGTCTTACAAATGAGGAAATATTTTAGGTAATGATGTGGGATTATCCACTGGCCTCATTGCTAGATAGTGAAGGATCATTATTTCATCATTTGGGAGTTAGAATCTATTCCTTTTCCTCCAAGTCAAACACTCTTCTTACCCAAAACTTTTGTTGTGTCATTGAGACACTGGCTAAGGCACAGTAAAGGCACCAAGACTCATGGAGAGTGTGTTTATGACCCTTCTCTCACCAAGACTGAACTGTGCACACTAATCCTGACAGAATAGGTTTCCTAAAAAAAAAAAAAAAAAAAAAGGGAAACCAAAATGTATTTGGTTCCCTTAAAACCTTATTGTTATTTTAAGGCTATTATACCAAATTTGTGTTTGAGACTACTCAAAATTTAAATTGTTTGGTAACTTAGACAGAAACAAGAGGGGATAAGGGATGAATTACTGACAGAATCCCTGGGCTTCAGTTGGGAGGGCAAGTGGAGGATGCCATAGCCAAGGGCTTTCCTCTTAGCAGAGTACTCCTTTTACTGCCTTTTCTTCCCTATTAACAACAGTGGTAGAGAAGATCCTTTCAGGTTCCTGGTTCTATAGGCAGCCGGGGTGAATGTTTTTTTCACGATTCACATACTGAGTAAGAATGTTTATTTGTGCCTCAAGCTTTAATACTGCTTGCACATATTTTTCTTAATTATGTTGACCTGATCACTTGAAGGCACCATTAATTTAAGGCCCAGTATCATTCGAGTATTCAATTGATGAAGTGAAACAAGACACCATCTATTAAGTACTCACATAATTGTACAAAACACCAAGCTTTGAAAAAAAAAAAGAATACTTAGTGGCAAAGCATGGATCTTCCCAATCAAGATATAGAGACACTGCACTAGAGGTCTGGTTCACTTAGTCATTTCTCATCTTAAAAGGTATAGATTTTGTGATAAAATTTGAAGCTATCACAGCTCACTTAGTCTTATTCTCTTTATCTTCTTACACATTAAATAACTCGTATATACTACCCACCGAGGACAGTAGAGGCTTTTGAATGCCCAAGAACTGGAATTACAGTTTCTGAGCTATCATGTGGATGCTGGGAACCCCACCCAAGTCCTCTGCAATAACAGCAGGTGCTTTTAGCTGCTGAGCCATCTCTACACACCCAAGCCAGGTTCAATTACAGACAGTCTTCCATGCTGTCTCCAAGGACGTTCTCATGCTCTGAAGACTCTTAGTCACTTCCGACTCCTGTTCCCTGTTCAATTTCATGGCCAGCATTTCCACCTGTTGACACTGTGGATGAAGATGTTGCATTTGTTTCATGTTATTCACATCCAAGGTCTCTGCTGGCTCTGACTTTTCCCTAAGCTGGAAGTCTTAAAGCTGTCTTCCACCTGCAGGATGATGTCATTTTATTTTTAGGCACTGTCTCTCTGGGGAGCCCTGCTCTATCTCTTTACACCAAAGCTTCAGCTGCCTTCTCTGGGGTGGTGCCTCTGATCTGCTGATGGGACACTGGGTGGAAACAAGAGTCTCTTGTCTTTTCAGACCTTCTTGTTACCATGGAACTGAACCCATCAATGTTTGTGTGTGTGTGTGTGTGTGTGTACATGTGTAAACTATCATCAAGTCTTGTGTTGACATAGACCTAACATTTAACTGTCCTATATCATTTGGCCACAGACCTTTGTTAAGGTCACTTCAACAATATTCATCATTCATTTGCATTCCATTTTACTGTGGATTTTTCTCTACTGTGGGTAAATTTATTCTCTTTGTTTCATTTTTATACATATAAATATATGAAAGATATATTTAACATGAAACATTTAAATTCTCTACAACTATAAACTTTGTGGTCAAAATAATATAGAAATCATAAATTAATATAGATGGAATTAAAATGGGTACTTTTGTATAGTTGTATTTCCCTATTCATATAAAGCCTCTCTCTCAGCTTATTGTCATTTTTAAGCTAATTTTAAGCTAGACTTCTTTAAATAAAACTCCTTTGTGCACATTCTACAGATCTGTGGCTATCATTTTGCCTGAGGTGAATTTTCTGAAATAGACAGCCATCATTAAATGCTATGATGAAGTCGTATATGCAGCAGACCTGCAGGGCTCTTGTGACCCCAAGGACTGCGTCTCCATTTATGATACAGTTTGCTGCAAATTATTAGTCATTTTTGAGTGGATCTCAGCTTCCTTCTCTGTATGCTCATATATTTATTACACTGTACTATCAGGCCTGCAGTCTACCTTGAAGAATAAGGTGGACAGTCCAGGCACTTAGATTCTGCTCTCAAAAGTCACACGTTACCTCTCCCATCCATATAAGCTTTTTACTCACAATTTCTGGTATATAGCTTGTGTCAGGTAAGCTTTCCTACTATTTATATTTTATGAGCTTTAATAATAAAAACTGTTGAATTTATCAGATGCTTTCCTCTGTCAATTGAGGAAGTAATGTAATTTATTAAATCATTAATATTTTAAATATCATTGGCATATTTTCTGATATTAAACTACTCTTGCATTTTTTAATAAACCTAACCATCTACTTCATCACCTACTCTAGGTAAAAACACACTCCATGAAATATTTGCAATTTAATTTAAAATTAAGTCATGAAATGGTCCCGTGGTTTTCTTCATTGTTCTTTTAAACTCATCGTGAAACTAAGTACAGAGAAAAAGAACAAATTCACAGTTGATTGTTCCTTTTAAAAGTACTTTAGAGATAATATAATTTATTACTTTTGTAATAAGTTCTGTATTACAGGGGTTAATTGTTCTTTGTATACTCAGTGGCAGTGACCTTTAGAAGACAGTGGATGCACAAACCTTCATGAAATGAAGATTCTCACCATATGCATTACTTTAGGATTTTTCTATTAAGATGATTTGAGACATTCATTTGTTTTATTTTGTTTATGTCCACTTTCTCATCTCTTACATTCTTAAAGTTTTATGTCCTATTTATGCATTTCTTGATTTTTTTCCTTGCCAGGTGGTTTCTTTCTTCCTACTATTATTATGAAAATATTCTTTCTATTTTAGTAATTACATCTATTGTGTCAGCACATGGATCAATATGTCAAGCTGTCAATGTTCTCTTTATTTACTTCCTGTACCTTTGCCTTAGTCTTCTATTACATTATTTTTTATTATATCTGATGCACACGTGTGGGTGCATACGTGCATGTAGTGTGTGTGAGTACGCACTTACACACACATGCTTGACAAATCCTGTGAAAGGCTTATGGGAGTTAGTCTTCTCTTTCCTCCATGTGAATCTGTGGATTGAATTCTGGTTGACGCATAAACCTGAACTTGGTGACAAGTGTCTTCACACACCAAGCCCTTTCACCAGCTCAAGTTTTCTTTTAAGTGCAGTTCGAATGCTCCATCTTTTCTGCGCCTTTACTCTTGTTTTAAATACATTTTTTCCAGGTTCTAAGGAGCATCTTTTTTAACCCAAAGGTTATACAATAGTATGTGACTCCCGTTATGAACTAGGGCTTCTCACAGCTTGTCCTTACCATTGACTTCACCTATGAGGTTGTAGTCTATCTGACAACGACCAACTGGAATTGTACACGTTTCTTTCTGCCCAGTGTACTATAATACTTGTCAGTATTTTATAAACAGTTAAAACAGTCATCTCTGTCAAACTTATGATTATCTCTGTACACACATAGACGTGCATATTGACGGGTACATATCCAGAGTATGTATACATCCTATAACATCAAATCTCTATATGTATGTTTAGTATTTTATCTGTTTAGTTACCAGTTATTAAAAAATATTTTAACTATAGTTACTGATTATTGCCAGCTCTTTTTTAGTCATGTATGCTGAAAGTGAAAGTACTATCCTGCTGCTGCGGTGTCTGGTTTCTGCATTGTTAGGGTGAAGCAGCTTCTGTCTCCCTTAGACTCTTTCACCTGAGAGTCTTTCAAACTCTTCTGAACATGTTTATCCATCCTCCTCCTGGGAACAGCTCCTGTTTCACCAAGTCTTCAGTGACATTTCACAAACCTTCCAGGTGTCTTATGCTCTCCCAACTTTAATGTCATTTCTTATTCTTTATAGACTTTCCTCATTTCCTACAATTGTATTCTAAAATGTTTTCCATAAGAACTCTCTCTTGTTGCTATTTATAGGAAAATTCAACATTTTGATTTTGTGTCCATCTTGAGTAGCATTTGATTAGTGACTTCATATTTTGCAATACATTAGTATTTTGTTTTAAACGTTAGTCTAGTATCTAATATCTTTGCTTATTTCCCTGTGTCTTACATTTGTAACAATTTGATCATCCCAGGAGTGATCCCTTATGGATCGTTCCTGGTCCTAACAACCATCTATCTTCTTGTTTTAACCTCCTTAGATCTGGCCGGTGAGTATCAATTTCCAAGACAAGCCTTTCTCCAGGCACTGCTAGTATTTCCACATCCAGGCTTTGATAGTTTTTCATGCAAATTTATGCTTTTCCCTACAGATGCTGTTGGCCTTAATGTTGGTCATTGTATTTGGGGACTCTCAGAACTGCAGGAAATTTGTGACAAGAAGAAACAGCCATAAGGTTTTTGCACAGTCTATGCCATAATTGCAAACAAGGTATGATGCATGCACTTTGTTTGGTACAGAGCCTAGGCCTCCCTGGGGGCACTCATATAAGGACAATGACAGAATGATCTTTCTGAGTGTGGTTTCCTCAGGGGTCATTGGCTTCCTTATAGTCTATAATTCTAAGAAAATAGTTACTTTGCATGTTTTTTTATTATCCAGTATGGTATGTGCGTTCAGGTCTTGTCCAGCATACTGTGGGCATCACATGAGCATTTCAGTGGGCAATGCTATTAGTTGGCAGTATTATAAAATTTTGCACATCATTTGGGAACAGACCACCCATCATTTTACATAAACAAACGCTGTCAGATAAATTTACACTGAGCAGAGTTTTCTAAAGTGATTGATACCTTTGAAGACTGGTCACAATAGGGAACCTCTGTTTTAATGGTGGGATTTGTCAGTGCTTGTTGCAACATGGGATTGCCCTGATTGGTGGAGTTTCCAGAAGATTCAAGAAGATGGCAAAGCTAGTTCCAGATCTGGATGCCATGGAGCTGGTGAAGGTACTTTCCTGACAATGCCTGTGGGGAATTCATGACAACCTGTGATGTCTTTCTCATGTCCTCTTATGATGCGAGACTCGGCTTTCATGTTATGAGGTCTCTACCTACCCTTCCAATCCTGACTGGGTTTTTCTTTTCTCAGATTTCAAGTTCTATGCTCACAAATAGCACTGCACATCAAAGGGCAGTTTGCCATAAAGAAAATATCAAAGACATATTAAACTTTAGTGGATAGAAGATGCTGAGTGAAAGGCTTAGTTTTACCTTGCATGAAATAATCAATTATAATCAGCTATGACCTTATCAACACCCCTATTGAGTATTTAATCAGAAAGAGCAGGGCACAACATCACTCCAATTTCCCATTTATTCTCAGTTCATGGAAGCCATTGTAACTCAATGTCTCCATAAAATAATGTTTACAGGGAAGCAGCCCTGTATTTAAGTATTCTGAGCACAATGATGGGACCTTGGAGCAAACACAGAATAAACAACAGTGAAGAGGAAGAAAAAAGTAATGTAAAACCAGAAAAGGAAGAAAAGGAAGAGGAGAAGAAGGAAGAGAACACACTGAACACCAACAGAAAATACACAGGGTTGATTTCCTGTTGTGTCAGGACTCACTGTGACTTATTGTCATTTTTTTAAAATTGAAATGAAAATACATGGGCATGTTCATGAAGAAGCATCCTGAGTGGGACTGGCATTTTGCCATCTGCAAAGTCACATGCCCATACTTCAATCAATCTTTAAGGATTCATCTAGAGCCTCTTCTTTACAGTTTTAACTAGAATAAGACTTCATAAGGGATTTACTTTATATCAAAATCTCTGCTGAGATAAAATTTTGGCAGATATATGATGCTTTGAAACACTGAATGAAGTTATTTTTCATCGCAGACCCAATGCACTGGGGACTGGATATTCTAAATATATGCTCTATGGTGAGTAAATTAGCAATATGAACACAAAGAGAAAAGAGGCATTGTGAGAAAATGTTTTGAGGAATATAATAATTTTCTTTTATTTCTCTTCATTTAAAATTTTGGGCATATATATTACTATTCACTTGTTATTTAGTGATCTCCTTCTCGCTATTCATCTTCTTTTTCTTCTGGTTCTCCTCCTTCTTCTCCTCCTTCTCCTCTTACGGTTTTTCCTCCTTTTCCTTCTCCTCACTTTACTGCTCCTCCTTCTCCTGCTTCCCCCTATTTTCCTCTTTCTTTTTAAATGGCACCAACAAGACTGCTCAATCTCTGTTCCTTGCCATTGGATCCCCTTTCCCATACTTTGACTGCCTGGTTGGGCCTTAGTGAGAGAGGATGTGCTTAGTCCTGCTGGGACTAGATATCCCAGGGTTGGGTGAGACCCAAGGTGGGGGTTCCCTTCTCAGGGCATTGGAGGAGGTATCTGTAAAGGTGCAATTTTGAGGAAAGGAGGTGGGGCTGTGATTGGGATGTAAACTGAATAAAAACATAAATCGTTGAGAAAATATATAATTAAAAGCAAGACAAAGAAGCTGAAAAAAAAGATTGCAATTAGGTAGAAAGTAATCTCATGGATACTGCAAAACACAGGAGTTAGGTTTAACCATATGTGTGTGGGATAAGGAACCCTTCCCTGGGAACTATGCTGTAAGCTAAAAGTCTTTTAAACTATTTCTCACCACCATTCCACTATATTGTTTATTTTTCTTCAGAACTTTCTAAGGAAGAATCTATTTACTTCATTTCCTTCCTTCTCTGGAGTTTGTGACTAACTACAGATGAAATGGGGAACCTTGAAGCTGCTACGTGGTGATGATACTTCTAATTTTAAGACTTTAGGTCTAGTACATTTTTTTTAACTTCTGAAAGAAAGCATTTGCTCTGTATTCATTTCTTCATGAAAATCATACACAAATTCTTAGAATTTGATCCAAGATTACATTATAAGTTACACTATTCCATTCTAAGAAAACATGCATAAAGGGACTCATGCGTTGCACAGATCTCCGTTCACCTCACACTCTAAACCCTGCAGTGTATTGTATCTAGTCACACAGACAATGCTGTGCAGATGAAAATTTGAACTCGAGCTGCTAAGAGGCTTCTTAAGGTAGCAGCGAACATGGAAGTCAAGTGCAGAGGGCACCCAGGAGTAGCTGGGAGAACCAGCTCTCCTGGTAGACACAACTTTTTGTGGCTTGGTGAGGTCATCATTCTGAGAACCAGTGCTTTCCCTGTACAACAATGAAGGTCAGTCAAGTCGATTCAGAGATTTTTTTCTCACCTCCTAGTTCTAAACTTCTATTTAATATTCACCAAACTTCACATTATTTAACTGTGGAGATAGTAGCTCCGTTTCATAACTTCCAAATTTCTTCTAAAAGTCAAGTGCATGAGAAATTAAAATTAGTCTCCATATGAAGATGAGAGAGAAAATGAGTAGAGATATTTATCTCCATGACAAAGGGTAGCTAACAGAAACTACAGGCCTAGATTTTACCTAATTAGAAGTACCAGCAAGACTTCCTTTACCACATCTGGAGTGATGCTGTTTGGCGATAAGAAGAGGAAATGAATTAAAAATGGTGTTGGCATAATCTTAGGAACTGGACATATTTTTTTTTTTATTTTTGTCAGAGTGAATTCAATTAACTAAGATAAAGAAAACTGAAAAGTCATTCATATTATCTACATGCAAAAAGATACAGAACCAAACTCTGCATTTGAGTTCAGAAACGAGCATAGAAAAATCACCCTAGACTTTTCCATGCAAATGGACAGTATAGTTTATTATGTGGATATTAGGGAAAGAGATCAGTGTCTCCTGCTAGTAGTGAAAGTTGCTGACACTCTCCAGAGGCTTTCTGGACAGATGACTTGATCTCAGAATGAAGAATTCTATTGATCTGCTATGTTTGCTTCTGAAAAGAACAGAGTGGCTCAGTCGCCATCAGTCCATTAGACCTCAGTAGCTTGTTCAGAATGTTCCAGAATATGTTTTATTGGGGAAGCAATCAGGAAAAGTAACTAAAGAAATGGAATGAGTGGCTTGCAATTGTTTTATAGATGAGCTAGGACAATTGGAGTCCATCATGATGGGTAAGTACGCTTTTAGCACTTCAGAGCTGTGGATCAGCTAAATAATTTAAGCTGTTTTGTTTTTAATTTAGCCTTTTTCCTATAATGTAACAGTCAGGTAGCTCCTCAGGTCCATACTAATTAGTTAGAAACTCAAACCAAATCCTAACTCCTCAGGTACTTTGATTTTTCTTCTTAATAAAAACCCTGTCCTAAGCCTCATAGAAGCTCAGCTGAGTTCACTTGATGGGAGATGAACAGCATGCCTTCAGGTCTTTGCAGAGTGCTGGGCTTCACAGCACTGTCTGTCAGGGAGGAGAAAGGTTTTGCTTGCACACATAGGAAGGCAGAATAAGCATTGGTAATGGCTGGGTATGCTATGTTTCAAAACAGTTATGATTTAAGGGAAAGTTTGGATTGTTTAGCTTGATAAAAATCAATAGACAACTCATGCTGTTTCTCTCAGGCAAATGAATGTGTCTATTGAGCTTACTTACATATATTGCAGTGTTCATTTTAAATCGCTTTATGAAACACTAAAATGGTATCCTAGGCTTATAGCCTCTCACTGGGCACCAATGGTGCCCACTTTTGATTCCTTCACATGAGGTGGGGGGGCATGTTAAGACAAGAAAATGAGGATGGCCCACCGAGGTGCACTGAAATTCACACTAACTCTTCTTCAGAATTTCTGATGTACCCTGCAACTCTTCAGGGGAAACAGTCACCAAGAAAGATGAATGATTGTTTGGTGCCAGCCTTCAATGCCCGCATTCTTTCTGAACTGATGGGTTAACATGAGTTGTTTTTAAGAAATCCCAGTTATGCATTTTGGCTGTGGGCTGGCTTTGTCTGGCTGAGTGCATGACCCTTCTCCCTGCCTCATAATTATGGCATCCTTAGTCATGCCACTGTATGGCAGCCCTGTCTGTGGGGATGTCCCTCACAAACACACTCTATGTGGGCTTTTGTCTTGCCCTGGCACCAATCACCATCACAACCAGTACTTGTGCACTGAGTTTTTCTGGAACATGGACATACATGCTTTGTGGTTTATGTTATTACTAATTACAGGACAGTGGACCCTCCAGGTACACAAATGGCAGCTTCTAGTCCTCTGAATGCCATTGGAATTCTGTGGGTGAGTTCAAGGTGGATGTTAAGAATCTTGTAGTGTTCATACTTCTGACAATTAACTGAGTTTACCTTGTGAATAAAAGTGTCAAGAAGCCAAGGATTTGTTCTGTTCTGCTCGCTTCAACATTTAGAGTTCTAAGGCGTCTCAGTGTACACCAATGCTGAGTGGTAGAACAGAAGGCAGCTTTTATGACTAAGTTAAGGCAAGGTGTGGAGTTGTGTGCTGGTTTACAGATGGAAATGACCTTACAAAGAGGCACACTTAATGACATAAGAGATGAGAGGAGAAAATGGCTGGGGTCAATTACTTGAGAAAGGATTTTACCCAGAACATAAGTGGAAACGTTGACATCGGATACCATTTATAGTGTAATATACCAGACACTGGGGGATTTTAGTACTTAACATAAGCAAGTTCTGTCAAGAAGTGCAGGCCAGCTCTCTCACTCAGAGTAACTGTAAGACTTTCATCAGATCTTTCTGGAAGTGGATTTGTACCTGATGGCTGATCTTCGTTTGGCTCTTTAGTGATTCAGGATAACTAATATGAGCATAATATTAAGTAAGTGCTTTAGGCATAGCTCACCAAGTGATTTTCTTTTTCCGCCGGTTATCTGAGTGTCAGATTGTTTTCTCCTTACAGATAGAAAAGACGTGTATCTTGCCTAGACAAGGATAGTAAGAATAAAATCTACAAAGTAACTTTTAGCAGTGGAGGCTTAATATAAAGTACTATTCACTATTTCCAAGGGATTATATCTTGAGAAGGGATGGGATAGAATCTTAAATAATGCCCCATACCTGAGAGAAGTATCCATGACAGAAACGAGTGTCAGTGGGAAAACAACCCACTGTCACATCATGTCACACCATGTCAGCTGGTTCCTGTCTTCTTAACTGGGATCCCCACATACTGCTCTGAGATGGCGGCAGAAACGGTGAGCTGGAACTTTCTACTAAAGCTTCTGAGAACTGAGTCTGGTTTAATTGAACCATTATGCTGAAATAAGTAGGGGCGTACCTGCTGAGATAATTAGGCAAAAATTGTCAAGTAGACAGCCATGAACCAGGAAAGTTGCCTGGATAAGAAGACCATAGGTCAGAAATGAAGGACAAATGCCACTGTGCCTTCAACAGCAGAAGCAATGGAATGTTATGGGAAACTTCCAGAGAAGCCTCACAATACCAGCGGTATCCCCCCTCTCACCCAATGACCACTGGGACTGTGGAGACCACCATGTCCCAACAGTGCCAAAATGAATATGCAGAGCTGAAAACTTGCTGTGCACCTAATGGCTATCTCAGGACTGTGTCCATTTCTGAGACTTTCCCCAATATACTATGCTCCTGCTGTAGGCTAGCAGGTTGATCATAGGCTCTCCTGGTCAAATAAATATTTTGTACGTACTTTTAAATAGTATTTTAAATGAAGAGCATTGAGAGTGTGATGTCTCGCTGCACGCACCCACTAGTATAAATGACATCTTCCTTAGCAAGCTCCCTCACAGTATTTCTTAAGTGTTTTTGCACAACTGGGTTGTTGATACAGACTTCTCCAGTGATGGGATTTCCTTAATGATCTTTATATATGTATCATCACTGGGTTTTAAAAGCCTCTATAATCAGTTGGATAAGTCATCTTCAAGAAACTTGGACACATAAGTGGAAGAAGACCTACTAGGCCATATTGTTACTGGGTAGATAAAAGAAATTAATTTCAGTCTCTCTCTCTCTCTCTCTCTCTCTCTCTCTCTCTCTCTCTCTCTCTCTGTGTGTGTGTGTGTGTGTGTGTGTGTGTGTATACTTAGGTGAACTTCAGGGAAGAAAAATATAAACATACTCAATCAGCTGTTAAGCAAACTAATGACAGACAGCATACCAGAAGCAACGAGGGCATTTATCAGTGGAATTGTCTGTATTGATGGAATGCTTTCAGAAAATGTGCATGGAAGAGCTAGGGGTGTTCATGGAAAGCAAAGTAGAAATTAATGTATTCACTGAGTCGTTGTTCCAAGGGAAAGTTCCATATAACAGGCAGATGGTTGGAGGCTTGAAATAACTTCCCTCTGTTTGATAGTAACATTTTTTGCTTACATGGCATGTAAAGTTTAATTGTGGACGATGTCATGTCATGTATTATCTTATACATGATAGGCCATTCCCTGATTGAGAACAGGCTTTGCAGCATCTTCACTCACTACCATTATGATGGATCTGAAAAAACAAGCAGAACTTCTATTCCCCATGCAAGCCTTATTAACTTCCCAAAAGCATAGGGTAGCTCTCTCAGCACTGTACTTTGCTATCTGTTAATAGACCTACAAAATAATGAATAAGAAATACACAAGTAATGAAGTACTTCATGTGAAGTGAGAAAATAATAAAACGATGCTGGATGTACCTGGTGGGAACCCAGGTACTGGGTTACCATGGCTCTGGCTGTGATAGTCTACCTGCATTTGGGTTTGGTCATCAGTGCTCTCTTGGTATTCTTTAGTTTTGAAAGTCACAAAGCCCCGGGCGGTGGTGGCGCACGCCTTTAATCCCAGCACTTGGGAGGCAGAGGCAGGTGGATTTCTGAGTTCGAGGTTGGCCTGGTCTACAGAGTGAGTTCCAGGACAGCCAGGACTACACAGAGAAACCCTGTCTCAAAAAAAAAAAAAAACAAAACAAAACAAACAAACAAAAAAGTCACAAAGTCCTCAAGATACATGAGTCATTATTACATTAAGAGTCTTGAGTTCTTCTAAAAGACACTTGCTATAAGAAATGGTACAGTCCTTCAAAATATTCTCCATCATCTCACAAACCAATACCTGTTCAGCTCTTAGAAAACTATCATAAGCCACAACAGTCTGCTGGCAGATTGCAAGATATCAAGGTCCAGAATTTATGTGGGTTTTGGTTTGTCAGTAAAACAAAGTATTTATTACAAAGGAATAATGCTCACCACTTGGCAGGTACTTTCCAACTTCTATTCTATGGTAGCTCGATTGCCTTCTAATTTCTTGTGCAAATTGTTGTGTCAAAAAAAAAAGTCACAGTAGAACATGGTAATGCTCAAATCTAGAAATAGAAGCATCAGCAGCCCTGTCCATCAAACTTTAAGATACGTCATGGTGGTGTCTGAAACTGAACAAACTCAACAGCATTTTTTTAGCCAGCACATTTTAATGTCTATTATGCTTTGACTAAGAATATCATATTTATTGAGCACTTGCATTTTGAAAAGTAGCTCGAATGAAAAAAATCATTAAAGATTTATCCATTACTTTGTTCATTAACTTGTGTTGAAGGCAGTTCAGTGAGGGCAACGTTCATTAGAAGGGTCTTTAGCATTGCCTCTACTCAAGCATCTAGGATGCCTTGGGAGGGAAATCATGTATTAGTGGGATATGAATAAGACTACCCACCAGATCTGTCCCAGATTAGTGTCTTTTGAAATTATTTCTTGAAAACTACAAAGTACCCAGTATTTTCAGTCATTTCTAGAAAGTTCCATTTCCTTTTTATTTGAGTGGATGAAGACAGTATATTAACTGTCATACACATACAGTGGAGAGAGAGAGAGAGAGAGAGAGAGAGAGAGAGAGAGAGAGAG
>NW_021604615.1:12188691-12190222 GCF_004785775.1 Grammomys surdaster | reverse complement strand
GAGAGAGAGAGAGAGAGAGAGAGAGAGAGAGAGAGAGAGAGAGCAAGAGAGAGAATTCCTGTGCATGTATTTGCTCTGTTTTACTTTGACTGCTGTTAAGTTCCAAGCATTTAGTTTGAATAAATCAATGACCTTTTCATATAAGACAGCAATTGGCTCATCTTTCAGTAAGCTGGGTCCTTGATGGTTCTTTTTGATACTTCATTGTATTGTGACAGACAAGAAATAAGAATATGAATTTATGGGAAACATTGGCAGGCTTTGATGTGTATATTCACACGAGACTCTAAGAATGCATAATTCAGGCTAATCGTCATACTTATCATATTGTATACTTATCATTTTCTTCATGGCAAGAATGTTCAAAACTCATTCATTCATCCATTTTGAGATGCATGGCATGTTAATGATAATGTAATTACAGTACCTGTGTTGAAGATTATCTAAAGAGTAAAGGGTTATTTTAAAAATCACAATTGTGATTGCCCTGCTATACAGTGGAACACTGGAATTTATCATTCGGACCAAACGGAAATTTGACCAAGATCTTTCCTGTTCCTGACCATGCCAGCCTCTCTTCCCTCCAAAGACAAGCTCAGATTTCAGTCTCCCTTTCTATGCTCAGCTTATTCTATTCAACATGAGCATCCTCTAGGCTCATCAATCTTTCCCATGTCAGAATTCTTTGCTTTGGATGCTGAGGAGTGTCCCACTGTGTGGCTCCTACGGCAGTTTTCAGTTGTTGTGCTTCAGGGATACTTTGAGGTGGACTGAGTGCAGTTCAATGTTTGGAACTTGCACTCGGAGAAACTAGAATTGTAAAACAGATCATGTTTTACTTTAATACCACTTTTGGCAATAGATATTAGAAAGGAGAGGTTGGTCCTGCAGACTGAACTTTGAATTCAAAGTAATAATCACTTCATTTGTTCACACATATTTCTAAGCATTAGTGATTCCCTTAGCAGCCTCTATGAATTGTGTGTGGTATTAGCATGTAGATTTGATGGTGAATGAAGATATTTTTTCGTGTCATAAAACTGATATGGCAAAGATGAAATAGAAATTCATATTATAAACCCAATGTCCAACAAGGAGTAAGAATATGGTTGTGCTTATTAGCATGATAGAATTGCATATTAAGTAAACATGAAATAAATGAGTATATAAGGAAATCTGATTGACTCAAGGAAGCCTGACTGAGACTCCTTTAAACATATAATGATTTTTAGGATTATTGTTCAAAATATGACATTACTTTTCAAGAATTATCTAAACCAGTGAATAAATAGTCTGATTTCAGAACCTGCAAAATTTAACCATGGCTCAATGATGAAAGAAGGAGGAAGAGAGGTAGAGAGGAGCTGGGAGATGAAGAGATGAAAGAAAAAGTAGGCAGAGAAGGACAGCTCAGCTTGGACCAGAAGGGAAAGAGCCTTGCAGACTATGGCTGAAATGTATTCAGAATGTGAACAAGAAGAAAAAGGAGGAGGAGGAGGAGGAGGAGGAGGAGGAGGAGGAGGAGGAGGAG
>NW_021604615.1:12178732-12188291 GCF_004785775.1 Grammomys surdaster | reverse complement strand
CTTTGTAGAGATATAAATGTGGTAGCAAGTTTTCTTCCTTTTATTTCTGTTGCTGTGATAACATATCCTGACAAAAGCAACTTAAGGCAAAAGGGTCTTTTTCAGATCACAGATCTAGGTCTCAGACTGTCATTGTGGAAACGTCATTGTCACAAGAGCCTGGTGAATTTGTCTCACTGTATCCATAGGCAAGAAGCAGAAAGGAAGAACTGCCTCTGTTCAGTTTGTTCTCTCCTTTGCATCCAGTACAGGACATGGTATACTCAGGGTAGATATTCTTCAATCAACCCTACTAGGATAATCCCTTTTAAGCATGTAGAATAACTTTATCAATTTCTCAACAGGGAATTCTTTGCAGGCAATTCTATATTCTAAGTTGACAATTAAAACAAACCGCTACAGTGTGTTTATTATCATGAGTTAAAAATAGATGAGGGCTGAGGTCTCATTTCCCTTCCTCTTCTAACATCTAGAATATTTGGCACATATTAAGCATTCAGTGAAGATTCCTGAATTAGATGGACACTTAGTAAATTGATTCTAAGTGGACGTTCTAGCCATGGGACTAACACACCTACTAGGAAGAAGGTGGGAGATGATACTTAGCTGTGCAGTTTAGAATGAGCCTTGAAGAACCTATTACTTCAGAACTTGTCAGAAAGGATAAACTTCAAAAGAGCAAGAAGACGTGGCACAAGAGGGAAAAGGTAGTAGACTGCGCTGTAAGTCATAGAGAGTACAACCCTTCCTTGTTGGAGCAAACACACAAGCTCAAAGCAATAGAGACAGAAATCAGATAAGAAGGGTTGAGCTGTGAATATGGTATGGTAATGGAGAGGGTGAGGAACAGACCCATGATGGGAGGGTGAAGGGAGGTTGGCTGAGCAGTTGGAGACATTTGAGGCTGAGGAAGAGATGAAAACTCTTACAAAAATAATTGGAGACCACAGAACTAAAATATTACATAAATAGAGTTTATGAAGACGAAAGTGAATTGATAGTGTAAGAACTGTATCAGAGGAGAGCACTGACTCCTGTAATGTATGTTCTGACCTTCACAGGCACACTCCAACATGCATTTCTATCTGGTTCCCATACAAAACAGCAATAAATACTTTTTAAGAATTTGCAAGATGAAAACTTTATTTCATGAAGCCAAGAATAAATCTGAACCCCCTCTTTGGTAGGAATAACTTCATGCAAAAGCTTAAGAGTTTGATTTTGAACATGTACCTCTCTGACTGACCTCCTTCCAATTAGATTGACTATTTAGAATCAGAAAATCCCCAGAGGTAACTCAGAGCCCACAAATACCTCTCACTTACCTTTTAGACAATGGTCAGTCAATACCTTGATCATTTGCCTACAATCTTTTTTGTTTGTTTGTTTGTTCTTTAAATCTCTAAATCCAACATACAGTCTCCATGGTGATGGGTCCTTGTTTAGTTTCTACTTCCTTCTTCCCCCAACCTTTTCGTGTGAGGGGATGGGTTTCAGACAGAAGACTCCTGTATGCTCTTGACATTTTGAAGAACGTCTTTTTCTCGTCTCATGGAATGACCTTGGATTTAGTTTTTTCTGGTGTTTGGTGATAGCTCTACTGTTTAGCACATTTGAGAGATTGACAAACTGAGATGTGACTTTCTTGGAACTTTATCTTGAGTTCCATAACAGAAAAGCCTTATCAGCAGTGATAAAATTGTTCAAGGCCTATTGTTAGTCATACTATGGAATTATAATTTTCTATGAATTATGTATTTGAATATAGCCTATGTATATCTGTTCCTATACTCTAAATTGTCTTTGGATGACTTTTAGCATCAGACTAAAGTAAATACAATGTCAATAGTCTATGTATCACCTAGGTAATAATTAGGAAAAACTCATGTTCCTTTTACAGCAGACACCATTTCTTTCAAATATTTTTACCCACATTTGCATGAATATACTGATGGGCTATAGCAGATAGAGCTGTACAATAACAGTAACTACTAGTTAGACTTCAGAATATGGAGTCAAATAGACAGTTGCAAATTTTGTCTCTTAAGTGAAGCTTGCATCTCTTTTAAGAGGTTAGGTGGTTAGCTAAGCCCTTGCAGCTAATCCCTATACCATTCTGTACATACTAAGGAATATGATAGCAGCAGGCCTGACAGCATGTGTAGCACAACATAAAAGTACAAAGCTGTTCACGTGAAGAGGGCTGTCTCCTTGGAAACTTAACTGTCAGTGGATGCTGACAGTTGTTGAATTGGTGACAAGGGCTGTATGAGCTCCAGTTCGTTTGTTGTCTCTAAAAGTCATCCATGGTGTCTACTTCTGAGAGTCAATGTGAGATGACCCTAAATTTGCCCTGAAGTTAGAAGGGATAGTGTCTCCATAGGGCTAACCTGAACTCTCTGAGATCTTCTGTGTGGAGGCATGCTCAGGAGTTTAGAGAGAGTTCATAGAAGAAAAATGCTAGAGAAGTTGACAGAGCATGAAAATAAATGGCATGTGCAGAACTCCTCATGGGTCATTGCAGGAATCAGCATCCATATGAACACCCAGAGCAAGAGAGACCTGACACGTCACTCAAGCTGGCAAACTTGGCTGTCATAGAAGATGGTGGCCCTGAACAGGGGGTGAGGAAATGGGTGATATGCGTGAAATCTCAGAGAAATGTTGGATGGATTCAGTTCATTTCAGCTAAAGCTTGGACAAAATGTCCTGGAGAAGGTGCTGGTAGGGGCCCCACATACAGAGACACACCCCTGCACTGAGGAAAGGCCTGGAACACAGATCCCAGAGTGTCTCAGGAAGAAAGTTTTCACTGTTGGGAAAACTAGTGGAATGAAAACGAGTACATCATCTCTTCATTCTCTGTGACAGCTGAACCCAGAATGATGTAGACTGTGAAATATTCTCTAAATAAGGCAAGATGTGTTCTATCGGAAAACACAACAGAAATTTTAGGAAGGTCTGAATTTAACATGAGTGTTGTAGCCATAACATGTAATACCTCTGTATTCTGGAGACAGTGGGGGAGGTGCACTGGGGAGACAGCTGACATTGACATTTGATGGGGCCAGGGACAGCCTAACCATGAGCAACAAGACTATAGACTTGGGAAATACTCACACTTCTTTTCTTATTGAAAGTCCCAAATATGAACCAGGAGAGTGTACAGATGCACAGCTCATAGCTATGGGGTGCTGTAGTGGTACATCCAAGTCTGGCCAAAGATGGAGTGTACCCCAGAAAAGAGCTACTGAAATCCATGTCACTGAAAGGCTAATTATTCATTCAAACCATGCTAGATACCCTGGGGAAGACCTGAGAAATGTATTTTGAAACTTTCAAGGCAATGATGGACAGTGGGACTCCTTTATAATATGTCCTAGTTAGAGTTCTTCAGGGAAGCAGAGCACAAAGGATACAACTTGCAGCCAGCCCTCTGCACTGTTAGAATCAGGCTCTGCAGTTTTCTCTTGTGGGTTCAGCCAAAACAGCCGAATGTCTGAAAAATATTTAGAAAATGCACGGAGTAGATGAAACCGTGTGTGTTATTCTCTAAAAGGCACAATATCACAAACGTGTATGTAGAATTTATATTGAATTAGGTAATTGAAATAATGTAGTGATTTAAAGAGTGCTGATGAAGCTGTATGCAAATACACTATTTACCATGAGGGACATCAGAATACCTGTGGAAGTTAGTGTCAATGGGAGGGAGATCTTGAATCTACTGTTTCAGAAACCAAAGGGTGATCTTCTTTCCTCATTATCTATCTGTCTGCATGTCTATATGTGTAGCACCTATCTACAAATTATTGCTATGAATGTACGTACGCATCATCTATCATCTATGAATTATGGCTATGCATATATATGTAGCTATATATCTATTATTTTTCTATCAGTCATCTATCTATAAATTATACTTATCTATGTATCTGTAAACTATTGTTATGGATATATGTATGCATGCATCATCTGTCATCTATAAATTATGGCTATGTATATTTGTATGAATGTATATATCTATCATTTTCTATCTATTACATATTTATAAACTATGGTTATCTATCTATCTATCTATCTGTTATTGCTATGTATGTATATATTTATTTATCCTTGTATATCTTCCTTTTAGTTATGAATTTACTATATCTGTATATCTGTCTACCATTTATTTATTTGTATTTCTTGTTGCAATGATAAAAAATATTCTGACATAAGCAACTTAAAGTAGGAAGGGCTGAGTTAGCTCATTGTTCCAGGTTCTAGTCCATCAGAGCATGGAAATCACAGTGGCAGGAGACTGACAGCACTGGTCACATTATGCCCTCAGTCAAGAGCAGTGGACTAATACATGCTGGTGCTCAACGAGCTATCTCCTTTTTATTTATTTCAGAATTCCACACCCAAAAGATGGTCCCAGGCAGAGTGGTCAGATGTTCCCATATCTGTAAGAATAACAGATATAACTCCTCACAGACATTCTCAGAGGCCAATCACTCAAGTGATTCTAGATTGTGTCGAGATATCAATTATTACTATCCATTACATGTCTACCAATCATCTATCTGTAGAAATGGACATTTTGAAGGAACTAGAAAACTGTCAGCAGAGAAGCTGGCAAGTGTGAAATACATGGTGTAAGATAGTATCAAACACAGTGCTGCATGAATCCCAGTGTGTAATATACTGATTTGTCTCCACCCATTCATCTCCTGCTGGAGATACAAGCTGGTTCCATGTCTTAGCTGCTGCACATAGATTGCACAGTAATGATAGTGAGGGCATAAGTATCTCTATAGTACATTGCCATAGATTGTGTATACATCCAGGAATAGCATAGCTTGGTCATATTAGTTATGGTTTTGGTGTTTTGAGAAACCTCCATATCAATTTCCATAGTGACCAGACGACTTTATTCTCCTGCCAGCAGTGGAAAAGGGTTACCTTCCCCTGCATACACTATTTTCTTAGGCTTCAAAGAAAAGTGAAATGCTTTCTAAATGTTTCTGTTTATGCCTGAAGGCTAGCACTCTGAAACTAGGCCTGAGCAACTTTCCAGGTGTGAGCAGTGTTTTATGATGCAGAGACTCACAATATTCAAAATGCCAAGATTAAATGATTGCTGAGTACTTAACCTAAAATGGGACATATCTATCACCCTCTCCAAAGCTCGCAGAAGAAGCCAAAGGAATGTAAGAGCCAGAAGACTGAACGAGTTCTTTGAAGAACGGTCTTTAGGATACTCCATGTCCGTTGTAACCACAAACCGACAGCAACTGATGTTGCCTACACAGTGACATTCCACCATGAATAGAAAGATACTCATGATCCCATGGATGGGGAGATACTCAGGAGTCCTCACTACTTCCCAAAGATCTATGGCTACAGATGGGTTGCTGGGTAGGGAGTCAATTGCCTCATTGTTATGACTACTGGTAAATGCTCATTCTCTAGTAAGGTCCTCATTGCTTATGCCCATGCAAATGCTCCTAACTAAACTCTGTGGTTCACAAGAAGGGCAAGATATAGTAAAAGAGCTAGCTGGGAAAAATAATAAGAGGTTCGACAGGAAATGAAAAGGACAGGAGAGTAATGGAGGTGAATCTGATCTGTTGGGTTTCTGGTGGAAGCCAAGAAAACTCACTTTAGAGACAGAAGCTTGAAAATGAAAGCTTTATTTTCTGCAAGCACAGTGGGGCTGATAGTTTGGGATATGACCTGTTTCCCAGAAGGGAAATGGTACAACATTTATATAGGAAGGGAACACAAAGCAAGAGGGATGAGGTAGGCTGTTGCATTGACCAATCCTATTTTCACATAAGGGTTTGAGCAAGGAAGTTAATATAGATGACTGAGCCTTATCTGGGTCACATGGTTTCAGGAGCTTTGATTTAGCTTTTGCTGCCATTTCCCTTCCTTGACTCTGGTCAGAATTTTAAATGATAAGGGAACAAAGGAGTGAGCAAGCTGCACGTGATCAACTAAGTCAAGATGAACAACACATTTACGACTTGTGTATCTTAGCTTAGACAATGGGATAACAGCAACTCCCCTCTTTACATCCTTTACTGGCTAACAAAAACCATCAAACACCTGAAGAAGTAGGATGTAGTAAGTTGATTCTGGGGTCTGGGAACATGAACTAAGTATTGACCCTGTCAGAAAGATGGGACTTGTTCCTGAGATTGCTGGACTCAGGGAATTTTCTCATGATAGATCAAAATATATTTTCTGCATGTATAAAATTGTTATTAAAAGATTCACGGTGGAGAATTCTGCTGTAAACAACCAGTACTGTTATAAATTCCCATACAATTGTAGATCCAAAAATAAAACTTGCTCATTCTCAAATCACTATGGAGATGTTAAAACTCTAGCACTGATAATATTAATGTTAATAAAATTAAAATAACATTTATTTTGAGATTTCAGCTGCAAAACAAACACATCCCCTGAGACAGTCCCTTTTCTACTTTTGGGGTTGTTTATCATGTTTTATATGTTCTTATCACCATACAGCAGAATCAATGGTTTACTAGATTAGTAAAAAAATCTTCATTTAACCAATTTTCCAACTCCAAATATGAAAATAAGCTATGCCTTATAAGATGATCAATATTTGATTGTGAACCTCAGTCCAGTGTAAGCTGTGCCAGGTGTGTAAATGTGTTTTATATATTCAAGATCTTTCTTAGAAGTGAATCGATATGGTTATGAGTCTGTTTATTATTTTAGAAACCCAGACTAGATCAACATTGTATATACTTCCTATACATGTAATTGACACATTTCTGTTGCTTTTGCTCTGATATTTTATGTCTGAATTTTTAATTAAATCAGGAAGAATGACTAAAACTGAGAAAAGGGAAAAAAGTGTCTATTATAAGGCAGAATCAAACAGGTGTGGATATAGCCTTTCCCCCATCAAGTGTCTAGTCTAATTAAAGATATTTGGAACAATACATCTTCAGTGATCACCAAACTTCAAATAATACTGAGTATTGTGAGGATATTTCAACCAAATTCATTACTGTGCACTGAATTTGGATTCCCAAATTCATGAGGTTTATGTATCACCTTGTTCTTAGTGTGTAAGCTTTTCTTTAAACGTGTTCTTTAAAGGAGTGACTGCTACGGTGAGCACGTAGGAGCATCATGTCAAATGGGACTGATGTCCTCAAGAGAACCAGGTAAAGAACACAGACTGGCATAGTGGGGATGGCCTCATAAGGACCTAGCAAGATGTTGATCTTTGGCAAATTAGAGAGATAGGTCTCAGTAGGAACTGGCCCTGCTGACAGCTTCATCTGTCCTGATAGTTTGTGCTTGGAAATCTCCTCATGAGGGTGTTGGGAGCCTCGTTCGCCATTCGACAAGACAATGGCGCGGCTCCCTGTGGGAGCCGCATTCGCCATTTGTCAATGGCGGCTCCGTCAGGAAGCCTCATTCAATGGCGTGGCTCAGTGAGGGAGCAGTGAAGTAGAGTGCGCCCGAGCAAGGCGCGCTGACTCCCTGCTTCTGGGCTCTGACAGAGCCATGAATGGAAGTGCGCCTGCGCAAGGCGTGCCGGCTTCCCGCGCTCTGGCTTTAGTCAGAGCCAAGCCGAGTGTGCGCATGCTCAAAGAGCAAAAATTAATATGCTAATTAGGCCTCACTCCAAGAACCAATGAAAAACTAGTATGCTAATTAGGCATCACTTAAGGAGCCAATGAGCATGCAGTAAGTTCTCCCAGGACTCTATATAAGCCGTGGGCTCTGGGGCTCTGGGTCCTTCGCCACTACCATCCAAGAGAGCTGTAACACTACCATCTAAGAGAGCTGTAACACCATCTAAAAGAGCTGTAACAAGTAAACTGCTGTCAGAAGAATCCTGAAGTGTGGCGTGTTCTCCTTATCGGAGAGGCAGCGCGTCACATGAGGGGCTGCTGATCCACCGACTACACTGAGAACCTCTGTATTGGTCTGCTTACACTTACATTGTGCACAGTAATTGATTTTTGTTTACTTACTAAGACCCTCCACCAAAATTGTGTACTAAAAGCTACATAGGTCTTAACACTTGCAACTGAATACATTGTCCTGGCTGTCAAGAGCAGGTAAATCTCTTTGGTACCAATGACATCCTATCAGTAATGAATGCACTGACTTCATACCCCAGAGGTCTTCACAGTTGTGAATAGTTCTCTGCAACTCACCCATCTGTTGAACAGTAATCAACACATCCAACCTTATGACATTATAACATAGTGCTGTCATCTACAAAGGTCCTGGGCTACACTCATGGCTACCCTAGAATATAAATAGCCTATGGATTACTGGTCGGACATGCCTAAAATTTCTCATTTCACTGTATGTATGAAGGAAAATGGGTATGAGTCATGTAAGATGATAATTATTGCAAGAAGACCTCATACTCTAGGGTTGACCAGGGAGGTAAAGTTGTAAGCCTTTTAGAGATTCGTAGGGCTCACAGAACATGAGATCAGGTTTAAAGTGGGAGTAATAAGAGGGTTTTCATAGGTTGACAATTTGGTGTTTGGTGTAAGACAATAAATTACTCACTAATTAACCCAATAAACCTGTGGGTCCCTTGGGCAGCATCATTAGGATGGAAAAGGCAGAGTGTGGGGGACATGAGTGAACCATTCCCCTCCCAGCCACCATGTAGATAACCAGCAAAGAACACAGGCAGCCACTGAACTCTGTTGGCTTAGTTTCTCAAGATTTCTGGTAGCATCTTTTGAAAAAAGTGACCCATTCACCCTGAGGGTTTCCTCAAATTTGGATATGAGAACAACGTATGTCCTTTGGATGTAGCTAAGTTAGCAGAGTACTCACCAAGCACAATGAGGTCATGGCTTAGCTTCTCAGCACCACATACCCTATGCATGGTGGTGCAGAGCTGTGATCCCAATACTTAGGATATAAAAGCAGGGAGACCAGTCATCGTCAGATAGCCATATTACATAGTTTGAGGCAAGATTGGGATGCAAGCAACTCTGTCTCAAAAAATAACAAAACAAAACAAAGATATTAGGTGGAATAGAAATAATTTCTACCACAGTTTTCAAATTATTATAATCTTATTAAAAATATAGTAGATAAATTTAATTAACAATTTTTAATGTAGACCCATACATCTACAAGGGCTCAACACAAACAAACTCATGCTCCTTCTGGAAGACCCTCGGTGTCTATATTCAAGTATTGCCTGGGTACTAGTTTCTTTCGAATTGTTTCTCTACTTCGTGAAGGCCTGCCCACAACTGCATCTACCCAGGATGATAAGAATGCATAACACTGATGGCTGGAGTAGGTTTATGAAAGCTGTGTAGGTTTCCCACTCCTACCACATAATGTAGAAGTCAGTCATGCGGCTATATTTGAGGAAGAAAAAGATGCCACCCCACCTTGTCTAAGAAAAAAAGAGAAGAGAAGGGAAGAGAAGGGAAGAAGGGAAGGGAAGGGAAGGAGAGGGAAGGGGAGGGGAGGGGAGGGGAGGGGAGGGGAGGGAAGGGAGGAGAGGAGAGGAGAGGAGAGGAGAGGAGAGGAGAGG
>NW_021604615.1:12155017-12177517 GCF_004785775.1 Grammomys surdaster | reverse complement strand
TGACTCTCATGTCACACAGACTTGATGTGCCTAGCCTTTGACTAGCCTTTCCACTCTGGATGGATGGAGTTGATGGATATGGTCTTGTTGTAAATCAAGGGGCCATAGAAGTCTTGTGTGTATATTTGAGCATGTGTGTGTGTATGTGTGTGTGTGTTTGTGTGTTAGTTTTTGAGACAGGGTCTTCCATTTAGTGATACACAATGGTGGCTAGACTGGATGAGTACCAATCTCTGAGGATCCAACTGTGTGTACCTTCTAATGCTCAGTCCACTTTCTGTAGCTTTTATATTCCAGACATCAAAACCCAAATATTCATACTTGTGATTCAGAAACTTACATGCAGAGCTACTTACTAACCCTCTGAAGTTTACTCTTTATGCTATGAAATGCTATGTGTTTAAAAAACTGCAGTCTACAATGGCAATGTGACAATGTCACAAGGGATAGTTTCATTATCCCAAGAAAAAGTCCCCTGTTCTTCATTCACACACACACACACACACACACACACACACACACACACACAGAGAGAGAGAGAGAGAGAGAGAGAGAGAGAGAGAGAGAGAGAGAAGCCCCCTGGTTACCATGGCTATTTCTCTTGTGTCTGTAGTTTAACAGTTCTAAGATATCCTATCAACAAAGTGTCTAGCACAGAGCCTTTCAAACCACACACTTCACAAAAACACACATGGAAGTTACTCACATCTTGGCAACTCATTCTGTTTTGTTGATCAATAGTATTTTCCTCTATAAGGCACTGAGACTTGCTTAATCTTTCATTAACTGTAGGACACATTGGATGCCTCCTCTTTGGAACAAACACATCTAAAACAATTGCCAGGCCCCATGCTGCTTTGCTTTGAGTTTGAACACATAAAGCATTCCAGCAGGTACTTCAGAACAAAGCCACTACTTGTACACCCAGAGAATGTTCAGCTTCGCAGGGTGCTCTCAACCTGCATTCTACAGTGGAGCCACCATTTGACATTGTTAACAGCAAAGAATGTTCCCCTGGGTCAACATCCTCACCAACATCAGCTTGATTTTAAAGGTTTTAGTAGCTATACAACCATATGTTTGCATTTACTTGATTTTACAAAAAGTGTCTTTTCTGCTATTTTGCCATCTGTCAATGTGCTGGTTCTCAGTTTAGATTGTTTGTCTACTTTAAATTAGATTTATTTTCTTCTTAAAATTTCTTTGCTATTTAAAAAACACTTTTTTTTAAATGAAATGTTTCCCAAACATTACTGCCATTTGTTAGCTTCTATTTTGATTTCCTGACTTGGCTCTTGCAAATCAAAAGTTTTCTTTAATTGACTTCCAACCCGTTCATGCTTTTTTTTTTCCAGCGCTGATGATGTTTTAGGTGTGGCATCAACAAATCCACTGTCAGCCTCAAGGCTGATTATATTTATCCTATTTTCCTTTTGAGGTTTTAAAACTCTGCCTTTTGGGAGAAGTCTGTTCTATATTTGCAGTTAATTTTCCGAACTGTTCAAAGTCTCTACTTAGGCTCATTTTTAAGCTATAGGTATCCCTTTTTCTAGCACCATTTATTGAAAAGACTTTCCTTACTTGATCGACTGCCTTTGTGCTTCTGTAGAAGGATCAGCTGTGATATTTTACTGGTCTATTTTCAGATTGCCTTTTGTGTTCCATTGATCTGTGTATCCATTCTTTCACCAACACCCCACTGCCTTGATTAATGTGGCTGACTAGCGTGTCTTGAAATTCAGCAATGTCAGTCCTTCAGCATCTCTTCCTCGGTCGTATGCTCATTATTCTAGACTTCTGCCTTTCTGTTCAAACTTCAGTGTGCCAATATCCACAAAACAGCAGGCTGAGGCTTTACTGGAAATTACATTGGATCTATATATTAATTAAAGTAAATGTAACATCTGAGTGTTCAATTTACAACTTGTGATCATCGAACTCTCTCTCTACTTATTTGTCTGGTCTTTGGTTTTTACATTGTTGTTCCTAGTGTTTACTTTAGATTTTACAGTCACAAGTTAATCAGCTAAATTTTAAATAGATTTTACAGGTTTTCCAAAAATACATGAAATCTTTATCAAGGTAATGTTGAAGTCACCAGGTTGGCAGTGTGGTACTAGGTAGGACTTTAATTATGCATTTTCAAATATCATCCTGGTGCTGAGCTACTGCAAATTTTCACTCAATTCAGGAAGTTGAAATGAAAGGAAAGTCCAGAGAAGGTATTTTGGTTAGGGTTTTATTACTTTGATGAAACACTATGATGAAATAGCAAGTTGGGGAGGAAAGGGTTTATTTGGCTTACACTTCCAAATCATAAGTCATCATTGGAGGAAGTCAGGACAGGGACTTAAGCAGGGCAGGAACTAGAGGCAGGAGCTGATGCCACGGCCATGGAGGTTGCTGCTTACTGGCTTGTTCTTCATGGCTTGCTCAACCTGCTTTTTTATAGAACCCACAGGGATGGTACTATGTGGGACTGCATAAGGGTATATTGGTTCATGGTTGGGAATGGGCCTGGAACCCCAAGACTACAAGGGAGAAATGGCAAGTGTTCAGCCACATCCCCAGAACCCAGAGTCCCAACATACAGTCTTGTCTCCATGGACCTACATTGTTCAATCATGTAGGCCATTACAGTCCCTCCCAAAGTGCACAGGTAGAGGGTGTGACTAGAGGCCTCAGGCCCTAGGGATTTACATACTAATGAAGGCCAGAGGGCGGAGCAAATTAAGCATTCTTCCCCAGACCCTGCCCCTTTCTCCCTCCCTATTTAACTCAGGTCTGCCCTGAGTTTCAGAGGGGTACATCCAGATCCATCTACCATCCATCATGAAAATAAACCTTTTTGGAACCAAGGACTTTCTCATGTCATTGGGGCCTGCCACCTCCAGAGCCTCCAGTCTTTGGCACTCCAGATCTTTCTCCTGTATGTGGGACCTGCAGTGTAGAAAGTCTCAGGAACCACCACTGCGGCCTATTTTCCCACAGTACTACCCACAATGAAATAGGCCCTCCCTCATCAACCATTAATTAAGAAAATGCCTTATACCAGAATCTCATGAAGGCATTTCCTCAACTGTGGCTACTTTCTCTCTGTTCATTCTAGCTTGTATCAAGTTGGCATACAAAACAAGCCAGTACAGAATGGAAGGAAGATTCTGGTGAAGATAGCCTGTCTCAGGTTAGCTGTTGCTGCCTATAAGCCTCAAGCATGCAATGGCTTTCCTGATCTGTGTATAATGACATGAAATTCCCTGCCCTGTGATGTCATGTAGCAGGACAAAACCAGGGGTTGACTAAGGGTATCCTGTGGCCTGGTTCTCCCTAGTCACTTCTTGGCACATAAACTTGAGTGCCCTCCTGCCCTGTGAGAAACTTTTTAGAAATTTAAATGGCACTCATGCAGTCTCTCCCCCAACACCCAGGCAGATATTTGCTTATCTTAGGCTGACTGCAAACTTGTTATGTAACTAAGGATGACTTTGAACTTCTAGTCCTTCTGGGATTACAAACAGGCATTACCATCCCAGCTTCCATAATCATATTCTTTTTTTTCTTTAATTCAGATAAAACTATGAGGTCAAGCTTGATCTTAAAGTACTCATGTTGATAGAGGTGACGGGAAAATTATTACTCCCCTACCTCCACTTATCCAGTGCTGTGGGCAAGTGAGCAACTTAATTCAAAGTAAATATAAAATGAACCTTATGGTTTGGTGAGGAACTAGTTTCCATTCATTAGGAAAATACAATTTTATCATAGGAACAGATAAAAATGGAAGGACATGAGGCTAGAAGGATGTGCCTTCAGATGTCCTGTAAACAAGTTCTTATCCCTCATTCCATCTCTCCTACCACTCCAGTCCTTCTGCTATTCCTCTGCTATCTTTCAATCTTGCCTTTTCCCCACTGATTTTATATGCTGGAGCTTCCTTTTCATTAAACATAGACAATTAAGCATTAATATTCAATAAAACTCTAAGAATTATGTATGCATCTGGGTGATTACAGATGATTCATGGAAGCTAGCAACAGTCACTGTTTCTACTACATATTGTGGACCACAGGACCATGACAACAGATATGTCATTGGCTTGAGTCAGTGGGTGTGACATTCTGTTTCCTCTACAACACACTTCATATACCTTCTTACTTGGCTTCAACAACACATAAGGTCCACACCAATTATGATAGCATTTGTACAAACTACAAAATTAGATGTTCAATATCATTAAGCTGCAAAGAAGAAAATGATGTCATTCAAAATATTACCGATCACAGCTCAAACAAACACTTTGAATTTAGTATGGAAATTGTGTAATTGGACTACCTGGCTGAGGAAATTCATATTAATAATGATACTGAGGTAATTTTGTCAAAGGAAGAAGATTGACAGTGGTGAGAAATGTGCGTCTAAATTAAAAAAAAAAAGTAGAACATTAGAGAAGGAGTCACTGCATGTCAATAAATGTATTGAGGGAAGGCTGCAAAGTGAGATGGTATCCCACTTCCCAACCCTTAAAGGAAAGACTTCGGTTACAGGGGAATACCTGGCTGGTAAGTTTGTATGCTCAAATTTGGCTTAAAACCCACTTCTGTAGAATGAACTTAATGTGCTGAAAAGACCTTCTTTGGGCTAAGACCTATTTTAAAACACTGCATATGAGATCAGAAGAGATGCTCTGTCAGAGGGTACAGGTTCAGTTCCCAGCACCTCACAACTGTATGTAACTCCGATGACAGAGGGCTCCGGTAACCTTTTCTGTCCTCTGCAAACATGACAAGATATGGTGTAACATATTACAGGCATGCAAAGTACACTTACACATAAAACAAAAATAAGCATGTTTTAACAAAGCATCATAGGCAGAACATACATTTAATTTCTAATTAAAAATAAAGTGTAGAACACAGAAACCACAGAAACAGACAGAAAAGCTGAATTTCCACAGTTCTCTGACTACTTTCATTCATTCCCCAGCTCCAGCTCCCTCCTCTCTCACCTGCAGCTCCCCCCTCTCACCTGCAACTCCTCCCTCTCACCTGTAGCTCCTCTCTCTCACTCCCATCTTCTGCCTCTCACCTCTAGCTCCTCCCTCTCACCTCAAGCTCCTCCCTCTCACCTCATCTGCCTCTCACACCTCTTCGTTCTCCCTGTTCATTACTCTGGCATCTCAGTTATATCTTTTCCCACTGCTCTGTCATTGGCAGGTAACACATTTTCTCAGGCAGGTGACATACTAACTGCTGCACTGGCCGTTGCCATTCCTGTCCTTGGTGACCACTGATAAAGTAAGAAGACAATGACATGGTCAAACATTGTTAACATTGTTCTTCAACAACCTTTCTCTAAAGTTGATGTCTGAGGATCCAAGTGCACAGTCTCTCTCTCTCTCTCTCTCTCTCTCTCTCTCTCTCTCTCTCTCTCTCTCTCACACACACACACACACACACACACACACACACACAGAGAGAGAGAGAGAGACAGAGAGAGACAGAGAGATACAGAGAGAGACAGAGAGAGAGATATACAGAGACACACACAGACAAATGCAAACACAGATACAGAGAAACACACAGATAAGCACTCACACACACAATGTGCTACATCAAACTCACTATCATGACATCAAGAAAATGATAAGTGTTTCTTTTTTTGAAAATGAACTGTTAAGGAAAAAGTCCATTATGTTACTATAGTCTGGGCCATTTTCTGCTGTTTTTATGATTTGATTCAGCTAATCGCAGGCCATTTGATTCCATATTCATTATTCTCTCACTATCTCATCCACGATTGGCTCATTTTCTTGATAAGTAGAACACATAAATTGGCAGTCCATTCAAATATAGGCTCAGAATGGAACCACTCCAGATGCTATTATCATTTCAGAAATAAACAAGAGGTTCCAACCCAGCAGGGGGCAACTTTCCTGCATTTTACTATTTTAGAATGTGGATAGTTTACCCCCATGCCTTAAAATCAGTATCTGCCACAGTGATTTATGTCATAAGCAGATTGGTCTATGTTTGAGCTAAACAGCAGAGCTAAGCCCAGCTTCCTTTGCCATGCTAGGCATGACAGCTTCAGTAGAAATCTCAGCCTTGCACAATGGCTGGAGTTTGAAGGCACAGAGACACACTACCATATTCCCACCTGATTTGGGAACAGATTTTAGGCAATTTGATCTGTGTTCCTCCTGGCCACAGTTCTGACTATGGTCCAAGTTTCCATTGACCCTGTCATGGGCTGTATCCCTTCTGGGAGTGACAGCAATGGCTCGCATCACAGATTGTAGAGCCCATCTTGCAGTGTCCCCTTCTAGGCGTGCTATCCTGTCTTCATCCCCATCTTCTCTGCTGTAAGTAGAATGTGCAGACTCTGGGCATTGTGTCCCCTGATGTAACTGCTGTGGGATTCAGAGGTCCTATGTGAGGTGTACTTTGATGGATTCTCTTGGGATAATCGCTGTCATGCAGCTGTGCCTGAAGGACTTCACCACATGAGACTGTTCACTTGGGCTTTGAGGAGAGTGACTGCAGTTAGACCTGAAAAATGCTCACATTTCTACACTCACAACATCCACACGTGTCATGCCTACCTTTTCTCTTGAGTTCATGCTGAAAAAGCGAATAGCTGTTAGTTTCTTTCTGTTTCTCTCTCAGCATATTTCCTAACGTATGTCAACATCACAGATGAAGATGACATGTAGAATAAGTAAAGGTAAATGTCTGACCTACAAGATTTGCTGGTAAATTACACGTGGACTTCTATATTCTTGTCTTTTCATATTATAAGCCCATATAAACCTAAGAGCACTGCAAAAAAATAACAATGGTCTATTTGTACTGTGAGCAAGGCCTAGAAATAAAGGGAAACTGCGAACAATCCCTTCCTCTAGTGACATGGAACTCAGAAGGATAAAACCATTAATTTGAAAGTTGATGGTGTGAGACAGATTTTTGAAGCAGGACCCCCCCCCAACACACACACACATACACACACACTCCCACTCATTTATCTGAGAATTTGAGCAATAAAGAATATATGCATTTTTTTCATTGTAAAGCCTCCGTACTTGCCACCAGCAATTGCCTGACTGCCCCCACTCTTTGGGAACTACCTAGCTTGAGGAGCTGGTCTACAGACTACAATGAGGAGCACATGAGCACTACTATTGGAACCACAAGAGTCTGTTACATATATAGAGAAGAAACTGAGGTCATGCATAAGCAAAAAGAATCAACTGCTGAAGAAATGTAAGGAATGAGTTCATGATCAGCCATGAGGTTTGATACAGGAAACCTCTTGCCTCTGGACACATACTTACAGGTAACTGAGAACATTGAAGATCCTGCTGAAGTAATTATCATGTGGAAGTGAGACTTTCACAATTGCAGCCCCTGGAGACAGAGCAGAGACATCAGCTACACTGGTAATGGCTGCTCTGTCAGGTGTGAAAAAAGAAAATAAGATTCTAACACTTCTACAAAGCTCTTCAGTTCTATTAAAAACACAACCTCACATAGTGAGCTCAACACCTCCTAAGAGAAGAATCCACTACCAAATGTAATTATTTAAAGCAGATTCCAGTTTTCAGTCCACGTGTTTGCCGAATGCTGTTATTAAACATGACCCAGGCTAAAGTGATAGACAGGACGGTCACAGATGGCTACCCTTTCCACACACATAGGATGCTCAGTCAAACATACACTGTCTGAGTTTCAAGGAAGAAAAGGTAACCAATTGTATTTTTCAAGCACATATTCAGAAGGGAAAAATAAGTATTTCCTGATGAAATTGTTAGACTTACAGGTAGAAATGAGTTGTGGGGGGGCAGTATCAATAACCAAATGGGAACAAAAAAAAAAAACAAAAACAAAAGCAAAAACATGGGTTTGTGTGAAGTAGGAAAGGAGACAGATTCATACCATAGAGCAAGAAACCTACAGAAAATGTACCATGCACAAACCTCTGCTCTGACAGTGAGTTGACTCTATCACAGTCTAACTAGAGCTACGGCTGGTCATAGAAATGGAGTGAAAAGATAGACCCGAGTGCAAGGATGCAAGTCTGAGCCTTCATGTAGCGTCCCTCTAACCCAACTACATCCCTTTATCAGCAGCAAAATGTTGTCTATAAACATGCAGGCTGTCTTCTATAACGAAATCTCACAGATGAAAAAACAAAATGGTGGTGATGATCTGTGATCCCCATACAGAGAACATATCATGTTAAAACAGGTCTTCAGGGAACATACATTTTTCAGACTTTAGTCAAGAATGAAATGCTCAAATGAAAAGAGTCTAGTGACATTTATCTGGGATGGATGACAACATGGGTTTATGTTTAAACCGTAAAAAAATGGAATCATCCAGAAGGAAGTCTATAAGCTTGTTTCTGCTTACATGCAGATTATTCTAGACTTCTCTCCATCCTTCTCTATACTCCATTTATACTCCATTCTCCAAGGGATAAGTCGGACTGCAGCTGTCTAGTTATCTGTCCTAAGGCTTCATTTTTACTGGTTATTTTATTTATTTACATTTCAAATGTTGTTCCCCTTCTCAGTTTTCCCTCCACAAACCCCTATCCCATTCCCTCTCCTTCTGTTTCTATGAGGGTGTTTACCCACCCACCTATTTCCCCCTCAGTGCCTTAGCATTCCCCTATACATTGTCATTGAGCCTCCTCAGGACTAAGAGCCTCCCCTCCCATTGATGCCAGATAAGGCCATCCTCTGCTACATATCCAGCTGGAGCCATGGGTCCCCCCAATGGTTACTCATTGGCTGATGGCTTAGTCCCTGGGAGCTTTGGGGCATCTGGTTGGTTGATATTGTTGTTATTCCTATGGAGTTGCTGTCTGGTCTATGTAGAAAGCCTGGGAAGAGGAATGAATCCATTGCAACTGACTATCTATGATGAACAGAAAGTTAGACACAGGAGATACCACTAGAAATATCAAAAGCTCACAGAATTAAGTGAAAAAGTGTAAGTAAGTGGAAAAAGGATGTTAATATGTGATGCTAATTTCTATATTTTTTGTATTGTTTTAGGAATATGACAATAATAGGATTTAATTTGAAGTCATATAAATATTTAAAATTTTTAATAGTGAAAATATAATTATATTCTGAACCAATAAAGTATTGGGGTGTGTGGAAATAATCCATTTTAAACAGAGAAAGCTCAGAGAATGAAGCATTGAGAAGCTATTATTTTATACCTATGTGCCCACTTATTTCTGAGTATGGGTGCTGGAAGCACTGCAAGGTAGTTTGCTTCAGGTAAAGGCAGCTACTTCCCTTTTCTTTCTGCCATCTTGATTCTGTCTCTATTCAATCCTACTTTGTCCCACTCAGAGTTGTTGCAGAAGTCAGCTATTGAGAACAAGGAAGAACTGGTCATCTTTAGGAGGAAGAAGGCCCTAGGCTGACTCTCAGCTCCCAGACAGTAGCCTGGGATTATCAAGCTGACTTGATAATACTTACCATGTTTAAGGTAGGATGCTGATACTGGAAGAAAATTTCCAAGCAGAGGCTCATGAGTAGAAGTCAAGGGGACATTTTCTTACCCTGTGTCCAAACTATATTTGAGGAATATTTATGATGCTTCATAGATGTATAATCCTGAAGCTCACTCTGGAAATCTGCGAGATGATTATAATTTCAACATTTAAAATGTGTTTTCTGCCCTTTGCTCTTTTCACCACTGAAAATGTAAACTGAATCCCCAACTTTATAGAGAAACAGTAAAACTATCCAGAAGAGAAATGTATCTTAGATAGATAAGCAAGAGAAGACTGCTTACATAAATTTAATCTATTAAAAATGAGATTGACCAATATCTTATCTTTCAAAATATTATTAATTTTTCTTTGTACATGAGAATTATTTTTAAAAAGATTTCCTTGTATAACCTTTAGATTATTTCTTTATTTTATGTGACATTATATTAGCTGACCCTAAATAATGGGATTCTGCTAAGACAGGGTTTTAAAAGGTAAAGTTCTGAGAAACAAGTGTTATTTTATTTTCAAATATTTATTTGTATTATTTTTGTGTGTATGAGTTAGTGTGGTGTATGCACAAGAGTGTAGGTGTCCATAGTGTCCAGAAGAGGGCGTCAGATCTCCTGGAGCTGGATGGTTGTGAGCCATCCGGCAGTAGTGCTGGGAGCTGAACTCTCAAAACTGAACAAGGACTCATAACTGTGGAGCCGTCTCTCCAGCTCTTTGGAACTATGTTTGAAATATGCAACAAATGGGAAAAATTAATCAAATTAGTATATTGTCCTATTCAGTCTATAGGATTTGCTAGTTTAGCTTTTTTAAAATGTTTACCCCAGAGGAAAACTTTTCCATGCACGTACAATAGGCTGATTTCTATTCTGTTACAGCTCCTTAGCAGAGTTAAGTGCTTAGCACTATAAAAGGCTTAGAATCCATCCTTTGTAACACACAGTCCAGAGTTGGCTTTTCTCTTTAATGATAAAATCTGTGGCTAAAGAAGTCTTTCTTTCCCCAATGGATTTAAATCCCGTAAGGACTAAAGCAGACTGTTTTAATAACTTACTGAGTTGACGCAATTTTCAACTGTGTTCTGCGACTCACATCTGTAATCTAAGTTCTTGGGGGGAAGGGGGATGCAGGGCATTCAGAAGTTCAAGATAAAGCTGTATAGCAAGTTCTATACCAGCTTTGGATACATGAGACTTTCTCAAACATTTTTTTAAAAAGAAAAGAGAAGAAAAGAAAATGGGAAAGGAGAAATAAATGGGAAGAGAGAGAGAGAGAGAGAGAGAGAGAGAGAGAGAGAGAGAGATTGAGAGAGAGAAGAAGAGGAGAGGAGAGGAGAGGATAGGAGAGGAGAGGAGAGGAGAGAAGAGGAGAGGAGAGGAGGAGGAGGAGGAGGAAGAAAGGACTGTTTAGGTTTTGATCCATTTTTATGTTTTATGTAAATAATTTGAACTACAATATCATAAAAAACAGCTTACAAATACAGTCTTACTGTGAGTTAGTGAGTCCTTCATTTACAATCATTTTTGACTTTGATTCAGACCTTCACAAATGTCTTTAAGATTATATATTGCCTCTCGTTCTTAGCAAATTAAAATGATACTTTACCAGAACCGTGAATGCAGCTGTATAAAACCAAATCTCTTCATTACACCACGATGTAATGAAACAGTTTTCTGTGAATGCTTTTGGTTAAGAAATTCTTCATGTGGTTTTAAATGTATTTTCGATTTTGTTGCTTCATTATCTAGGGAATCTTTTAAATGACAGGATAATTTTAGCATCTATTATTAATTAGGACCATAAAATTGAACTCACTAAATGTCACTGATTATAAATTTGAATACAACTAAAACATAGATTTCTTCAGAGTACTTCTATAATTTGTGACTATTGTTCATTTATTAGAGAAATGTCTTTACAAAATACGAGTTCCAGTGAAGTGAATTTTTATCTGTATATTAGAGCTGAGAAATATTTTTTTATTAAATAATGGTGTTTAGTTAAAAATTGAGCAGAGATGAGCAATTAAATTAAAACGTAGTAATAGACACCTAAGCTGGGACATAAGAGAATAGTTACCCCAGATATTCATATCTGATATACTTGAAGATGACTAGTGCTCAATTGTTGCCCTGTGGGACCCCTGGTGTTTCCAAACATTCTCTGATTCCATTTATACCTTCATTTGTATCTTGACTAATGAAACAGGTTGATACTTTGTGTATTTAGAAGATGAAGGAATTTCAGATTGGTTTAACATTGTCTAAGCATAACCTCTGAATGTCCTTTGGCCCTTTGAAAAACACAGCTAGCAGCCCCTGGAGTAGAACCCGGTCTTGTATCACATATTGGGCAGCAAAGCCCAAGAGGGACAGCATCAGGAAACAGGAAGGAAGGACAATGAACTCATGATGAGAACAACCTGGGAACTAACACATCATTTTAGCAGGGAACAGGACCTCTTAAAGTGAGACAACAGACTCATGGGTTTTAGGAACATTTAGAACTCCAAAGTACTTGAGTTGTGAGTGATATTGGAGGGCAAAGGTTAAAGGGCTTGTTCTTAACTTTTCATTGTAATTATTATTTTGTTTACAGTTTTGTATATGTATATGCTGCATACTGACCGATCTCTTCTGCAACCTCTTTTTTTTGGGGGCGGGGGTATTTTATTTATTTACATTTCAGATGTCATCCCCTTTCCACATTTCCCCTCCCTAGAAAACCCCTATCCCATTCCTCCTCCTCCTTTATGCTTTTCTACCATTTTAATTACATGCAAGTATTAAGGTCAGTTCTAGGTTGAGGGTCTAGCAATACAGTAGATGCAAATAGTCAAGGAACAAGCACGACAGTAAACACAAATGTCAAAGAACAAGCAAGGCAATAAACAAAGTTCCGTGAACACTCCCATTATCAACAACCTTTCTATCAGTTTAGTCTGCCTTTCTACTCCCTGAAAGTCTAAAGTTCTGTTCATTTCATTTGGTTTTGTGACCCTGCTAATCGGGGCTCTCTGTATGACCTTGGGTTCGAAGTTATGTGTTGGAGCAATTGAGCTATTTCATTTCTTCAGTCACCAATTAAAGAACTGTGAGGATTCCAAAGCCTGATGGGGTGCAGGGATATTGAACTTGAAGAGCAACTAACTTGAACCGAGAGAGGTAAAGGAATTAAGTTGAATGTGTTTGCGTGTGACTCAGTTATGTCTGTAAATGAGACATGTGCTTAAATGTTCACAATTAAACATAAAGGAAACATACATATCATCCATAAAATTAAAGAGTATGCAGACAAATACTGTAAGCAATAAACACTTTTCAGAATCAAGAAAATTAACCCTTAAAAATGGCACTACATCTCTAAGAAATGTGAGCTGTTAATATTTTAGCTTTCCCTAATCTTTCCTGCCTTATTTCCCAGTTTTTATGGTTGATGTCATACCAACTACCCCAATGACATTCTGAGAATTAGAGATGACTCTCTGCTACATGAGAAAGAAACCAGGTTTGGAGTTTCCCCAACACCCTCATCTCCAAAGAGATATCTTCTTTGTTTTTCAGCATCCTTAAAATATTTCACCTGCAGGGATTTTATTTATTTCACCTGAATTTGCTGTTCAGTTAAAACATCTTATATGTTTCAAGATTATTTGTTAAAATTATCATGCTGTCCTTGCTTAACAGTTATAGCTCTCCAAGATCAATAAAAGACAAAGGGAAGCTGAATGTCTTAAAGTCATGGAATAAGAAAATGAGGTGCACAAAGTGAGTTCAAGAGTCATCTGTGGACACTCAGAAAGTTAGAACGATGTGAAGGTCTGTGCTTATGGCTGGGAGCATCCTAAACAGGCTTCTTCTCATCTTGGCTTAAAGGGGAAACTCTGTGAAAGCAGCAAACCTGAGAAGCTTAGGCATCAGATGTCTGGGGTTATCACATTTTAACACTTAAAAATGCCATCCTTAGGAAAACGTCAGGAAGTGAGGAGAAAGGAGAAAAAGATGTTTGGTTCGTGGGAAATAGAAACTGTGTAATGTGTTTATAAAATGAGAAAGTGAAAGAGAGTATGTTCTGTGGAGGTGTGTGGTGAGTTATGGGGTAAGGGGATGTCTCAGCAGGCCTAAGCAGAGGCATCTCTTCCCCTGAGGGACCAGCCACTGGTATAGTATAGAATAAAGTTTATTCAAGGCATGGGGAGGGGAGTTAAGAGGATAGTAGAGGCAGAGAGAGAGAGAGAGAGAGAGAGAGAGAGAGAGAGAGAGAGAGGGAGAGAGAGGGACAGAGCCGAGGGGCTGTGTAGAGGGGGCAAGGGGAGGGGGAAGGAGCAAGGGGACAGGGGGATCAAGCGTTCAAAAGAGCAAGAGCAGGAGATCAAGAGAGAGAGAGAGTGTGTAGGGGGAAAGCAGCCCCATTTATAGTGGGCCAGGCTTACCTGGCTATTGCCAGGTAACTGTGGGGGGTGGAGTTTAGACAGAATGCTAACACTGTGGAGCCAGAGAGATGACTCAACAATTGCCTTGCTTATTCTTTGACTATTTGTGTTATTGCCTTGCTTGTTCCTTGACTATTTGCATCTGTTGTATTGCTAGAAACTCAACCTAGAACTGACCTTAATACTTGCATGTAATTAAAATGTTATTAAAGCACAAAGGAGGAGGGGTGATAGGATAGAAGGGTTCTAGAGAAGGGAAATGGAGAAAAGGGATGACATCTGAAATGTAAATAAATAAAATATCAAATAAAAAAAACAACAAAAACAACAACAACAACAAAAACCAAATACTACTCTTTCAGTGCATTTGGGTTCAGTTCCCAGCACCAATACTGTGGCTCACAAACTTCTGTAAATCCAGTTTTAGGGCATCTGAGCTCTGCAGGTACCAGATTCACATTCATGAAAGCATTCACATATATAAAACTTATTAAATCTTTTAAAAATCTATAGGATACATACTTGGGTGAATAGTGAATCAGATTTGCTGGACCAAGACTTTATGTATCATATTTTAATGTTTAGAACAAACAATGACTATCTCTAAATAACCAATGAGCTTATGAAAGTAGCATCTAAACTACTGGAAAGTATCCTCTTGGAGGCAGAGTTGATATGGAAAAAATCATGTTTCACAATTATAAGGTTGAGAACAATGACTAAAACACAATGTTTTGCTGCAAAGCTCAGCAAATTTGAGACGCAGCAAAGAAACCAATGACCTTTGAAGACAAATCTGTCGAAATTACCCATTCTGAGGAAGTATTGAGAAAACAGTGCTAAAGGAAAAGCAAGAAAGGATACCAAACCCCAGAACAATGATAAATCATGTAATACATACACACAAAGACCGAGTCCCAAGAACAAGAGGATGTCTGTTGAGTAATTCTGCAAAGGTGGGTTATAATGTACTATGAAAAAGAGTGAATTCATGGTGTATAGATTGTATTTGAATAAAACAGAAGTAAGTAAATAGAAATTTCACGTATAACAGCCCCCTTGGAAGAAGACAGTATGAGATTCATAATATTTGAGCCACTAATATTCAAGATTTTAAATTTATTATTTGACACACTAATGTACATGTATTTTATGTACATGTATTTCTATTACATGGTTTTAAAATATTTTTAATTGTAAGTTACATTCCAGAAGCCTGTGATTTGTAAGTTCGTGAAGTGCATATTTTTATGAGTAAAGTTTTTCCTGTTACATTGCTTGCCCATTAGAAAGTTTAATAATGAAATATTCTGTTTTCAAGTATCTATGTGAAAAAAGTGTTGTGTATGTGATATCACAGTATCGTGCATACATGAGTCTCTTGAAGGTTTGGGCTAATACTGCAAATGTTTATCAGGACAAAACCACAAGACTACACAAGTCAGTCAGTATTTAAAGTATAGCTGAGTTTTTTTTTTAAAAAACCATTAACAAGTTACTTCCTCCTTTATTTGGAATTAAAATGTGTCCTACCATGATTTTAATGTAGCGTTAATGATCCTAATAGACATTAGCATAACCTCACACAATTAACATAATTCTACAAAATTTACTTTGTGTTTTAGCATATTCTTGCAATTAACCTTTAACTTCCCTAATAAAATCATGAAATGCATTTTCATTCATAACAAGGCTTAATCTACATATTTGTGTGCATGACATAATCACACAAAATAAACAAGCAGGGTCTTGAGGCCAAGGTCATTCTTCCTAATATATTCACCAAGGAATACTTAGCAGGGACTAACATCGAGGAAGACTGCCTCCTATGTAAAGAGAATTAGCACACTTTCCGTCTCTAGACTCCTTCCATCATGTCAGAGTAAAAGCATAAGAACAGCAAAACATAAGCATTCATACTGCTGGAGTTGGACTCAAATTCTCTGGAAAGTGAATGGCAGACATCACTTATTTAAAGTGGTCAAGCTCTGCCTTGAAAATCCTCCTGGCCTGAGTTTTCAAAATCCTTTGTTGTAGAGAAGCACTCAGTGAGGATGTGTAAAAGTATGACGAACAGACTCAAGTGTCTGGTGCAAGCGAGCAGCATGGAGCACAGCCTAGTCAGGGCAAGCATGAACCACAGCTTTTGAGACAAGGGAAAAATTCTGAAGTAGACAGTATCAAATATCAGATTTTATAAAGCTACATAAAATCACATGCATGTGTATAGTTTATTTCAATGTATTCAAATGATTAGAGAAAGATTAAAGACTTACTTTAAAAATATTTTCCCTTATTAAAATAAATGTTATCTTTATTATGCATATTGAAATTATTAACACATAAATTAAACAAATTAAACAAAATAACTCCTAATCTAAATACTCCGACACAGTCCCTCCTCAGCCATTAAAATATATATGTGTATATCAATATCTATAGTTCCTTGTCCTTTATAGAAATCATTTAAAGTGATTAATTTTAAAAATTCAAAAATATAAAATATAACTATTCACTCTATGACCCAGGTCATAAAATTTATTTTCCTCTACTTTCTTTAAGTGATTTAAAAGAATCCTTTAAGTGTTCCAAAGAATAAAGCTTTAACACATATTAGTGACAATGCCTCCCCAAATCCTTCTGTGTAACTCTAGTTTTAAAGTCTTCTGGCTTCAGTGCATGAAGAGATATACAACACACACACACACACACACACACAAACACACACACACACACACACACGCTTCTTTGAACATTTAAAAAGCAACAGATAATGATTTGTAATATAAATATTTGTAACTGTCTTCCAACCTGTTACTTCCTGTCATAGACAGTCTCTCCGCTCCTTTACTCTTTTGTTGTACCTGAGTGTTTAGATGACACAATGATTTTGCTTTTTGTCATTTTGAGATCAAGAATAAATGAGGATATGTTAGTGATATCTTTACTATTAGTTTGATTTTTGATTAATTTAACATAGAGTATTTCTAGTTAGAGTCACATGTATTTCAGGGACTTCTCAATTTGCTTTCATTTCTCCTTATTTCATTGAGAATGTTACAGGCTTAATTACGATCTTTCCTTTTGCTACTTTATTTATTTGAGAAATTATTTTGTTTTCTAATTTATTCATAAAAGAATCTGTATTTTCCAATCTTACTTTTTTAAAAAACTTTTTCTGATTAGCATATATTTATTGATTGATTAGTGTAAGGAAGGAATCTATTTCTATCTCCATATAGTAAATGGCCATCCCTGGTGACTCAGCCATTCACCTTGACTACTGCCCCACCTCTATCAGTACAAGATGCCACTCCTGAAAGGGTTTGCACGACTCCTTCATGTCCGTATAGGTGGTTGAATAAGCATAACTGACTCTCTTCCTTTGAAGAATACTTGTATGATGGGCACAGTGATGTAATTCCTGTCTGAAAATGAGATTCATTGTTTTTATTCTTTCTCTAGATAAATGTATTCATGCTGCTTGATAAGAGTGTCCCAAGGGAGGGATCAGAGCTGGGGAGTGTGCCTAGCAAAGGTGGCAGGGTTATTTATGGCATTCATGCAGATCTACATTCAACTGTAACATGCAGGTCTGCAAGTGACCTTCAGGACAGACAAGACTGCTTCAGTTCACAGAGTATTGCAATTCCCTCAGAGGCAATCGTAGATAAAGATCAACATTTCCTACACTGAGGACTTTTCCTAGGTCTGAGATACTGGCATGCAAAACAATGTACTCTACACTTGAGCAAGAACACACCTCAATTCTTATGATGTTTCCAGTGCTAACCACATACTCTAGCCCACTTTGGACCAGGGTCAAATCAGCTTGCATGATGTCTTTCTACCTCAATTGATGGAGAGGTCATTCTTGATTAGCATCTACTTTGCTGGACTTGTGCTCTAGGAAACAACCAAAGTCCCTGGGGAGTTTTAGAAGTACTGATACCCAGACCACATCCTTGACTAGTTAAAGTATAATCTCCAGTGGGATTTTGCTATAAGCACTGGTTTTAGTTTCTGAATGATCACAGTATGCAGACACGTTGTGAGCTCCTTCTTTTTGTCAATAAAACCAATCAGGCTTTATCTGGTTTGGAATGCATGAGGAGAAATGTATAGGAATCATTCAGAGGACTAGAAATTATTCTGTTGGCAGAGTTAAGAGCCTGAGCTACTAGGTATAGGACTCAAAGTGACAGCTTTTCAAGAGAGGTGTCCACCATACTACTGGATAGAGCTGATCTTGAATGTTACATTGAAGGGAAAGGAATTCTGAAGTTTTTTAGGTTGAAGGAACAGCTGCTGTCTCCTATGGATGATATAGTGTGGTTTGATGTAACTTCTGCCATCCATTATCCTAGGTGAAGAGGCTGCTGTGTACTATGAGATTCTGAACACTTTCCATGTTGCTGTTCTGAGTACTCTCTCTTCTTATGCTCTGACCAGCACAGAGTAGAGATGAGAAACACATGTCTTCCATTCTGCTCCTGTCATTCTGAATAGAAATCAGACAATATGCCTTTCCTTATGTGCAAGAGTCCTGGAAAGCATGCTGAGGTGGCTGTGTATATAGATACAAGGAAAAGTATAAAATGGGCATTGGAAGCCAACCGTCTCTCACCACAGCAATCACCACAGGGTTGATAGAACACACCTCATGTGTACATCATTTTTGAATGGGGGAATGGAGCAAGGTCTCAAATGACACGCAGGACAAAGAGTATTACTTAGACATTTCCCCTTTGGCATCATGAATACATAGTTCAAATGTATCCTTAGCTCAATGCTACCTCTTTGGACTTGATTTTCTTCTAGACAAATGAGCAGTTGGAAGATTAAGACAGACAATACACAAGGCCAGCTTGGAACACCTCTATTATTTTGAGTGTTTGTGCTAAAGTACATAAGGAAAAACTGGAATACATGCCTGCCAAAGGAACATGGGGGCTAACCTTGTTCAGTTGGCTAGAACTCAAGGATAGAAGCATCAAGATAATAAGAGAAGGTATAAGATAAATATCAATAACATTAAACTGATACCAGGCAATGAATAACTGAGATAAGAGACTTGAAAGACAAATCCTATGGGCAGAATTCAAAGTAATCGGTGTAAGCATTCTCTTTGGAGGAGGTGGACTATAACTCTGTGAGTTTTCATTTCAAGGTGTTCTAAGAAACTTCCTGTTAACATTTACAAAACACAAATGGGACTGATGCTGCTTCACAGTGAAAAAATTTTGACAGCAGGGTCTGCAGTTAAAGCAACATCAAGGGTAAAGGATCCTACTGACAGTAATGCATCCACTTGGAATCTAATTCTATCACAAATGCTTGGTGCTAACAGTCGTCTCATTAACTGATCTGACTGCAAGACGTTAACATTGACGTTTGACTGAGTCAATATTTTTATGTAATGTGACGAGCACAGTACTCTATTTCTGGGTCTCCTTCTCCTGAACCCTATCATAATGCAAGAAAAGAAATCAGAAATAGTCCAATCAGACAAAAATATTTGCAACTCTCAAAGTTTTAAACAGCATCTCTCAAGGCTTTTAGGATCAACTAGGACCAACTAAACTGTGAGAAACTTCCAGAGATAGTCTAAGGCTGGTTTAGTAACCCTACCGAATGCTCAGCTGAAAAAAAAATGACAATAGTTAAAGATTTAGGAAATCATAATTAAGTGTTTTAATGATTAAAAAATGTTGCACAATAAACTAAAATGAAGAATGCATGCAAAACAACAAACATGAGATGTAAACGAAGGAGGAGACAATTTTGTGAATATGGTGTCTATGCCTGTCAGGCTAAAGAAAAGAAAGCAGAAGACTTCTCTGTGGTGGAGAATGTTTTCAGATATCTAAGTTCACTTTCTTAGGGCCCATGAGCATGCACTCTTGCACATGGGATGTGTACACTAGTCTGGATATAAGAAGTGCTGCAAGAGATCCAGGCAGAGCCGGGAACGCTTGCACTTCAGGCACCTGCTAGAGGGAAGCAAGAGCATCAGGAATTTAATCTTTGGCTACTTACTTAGCAAGCTCAGACCATCCTGGGCTACATGAGACTCAGTCTGGAAAAAACATAAATTAATAAAACTGAAATATTCTACAGGAAATTGACTATGATGACCACACAATAATATTTGTAAAGTTCATATAAATTATAGCAACTCTTCTGTCTTTTTTCCTCTTTGTAAGAACACTACACTGATGAGTCTATGCAAGCCTACTCCCTTCCAACACACATCCATAATTTGAAGTATATTGAGGGCTATGTCAAACTCCCTGAGATCAATTCTGTTTTAGAGGTAAAAGGACAACACTTCAGTCAAGTCTCTCACCTCCCTGGGAAGAAGTACCAAGGAGTAAGGTCCTCCAATCTCAGCCTGGGTTTAATGGCTGCATTCATCAAAATGCTAATTTATGTTGATTTATCAAGACACGATGATTGTGGTGATAAGGCTTCCTGATTTGTGCTTCTAAAGCAGAAGTGTGCTGCAATGATGGATGTGCCTCTCCTCCCGTTGCAGAAATGGATCTTGTTCTGCAGTTAATGTTTCATAGAACTGACTTCATTAGGCAGAACTTGGCTAATGACATCATGAATTTGTTTCATTTTATCAAATTGCATTAATTAGGGAAATGTGCTAAATGTGAATGCTGAAGAAACATGCTCTTTTTCCTTGGAATAACGGAAGAAAAAACAAGGTAATTGGATTAATTTGCCCTTCTTTTTTTTTTTTTTAAACCTTCATTAACTGGAGATATGAAGATCTTTTCTCAACATGAAAGCATAGGCGAGTTGTGTTAACATGATTCTTATTAGTCAATTTAATTGCAGGAATTTTAAGTGAGAGCAGGACTGGACTTGTGCCAGCCCTAGCAACCATATTAAATACTGTACCTCCAGGGTCTGACATATTTGATAATTAAAGCCTAAGGTTTCTTATAATGGTTAAAATAAAACAGCAAGCCCTACGTTCCTTCTCATAGATCCCTAAATTATTTATCTTTGATATATTTGTTGTCCTGCCCCAAGCCTGACAATAACATTATTCATGACCCAGGTGTTTTGTTGGGGATAATGGTGTGCCACAGGCATACTCCCAACTCATTGTGATCTGTGTAGGTCACTTAACACATTGTTGTTCTGTACTTAGCTACAGTAGGAGATCACCTAATGTGAAAAGGCCCATCATTTGCATGTTATTATAGGCTCTCTCTAGACTGGAGAGAGATAGGTAAATTTCCTTAATGAGAGAACACAGTTCTTAATCATTCTTTGCTGGAGGACTTCCATTCTAGTCTGGCTCGAGACATATTCCTGATATCACTGTAGAGCCTGAGGAAGGTTGTTCCAGATTCATTCCTTAAGAGCATATCCCCAGGGGACATAAAACAAATCACATGAGTCAAAGTAGGTTCCTGCTGTGTCCCAGGGAGGTGCTATTCATGCTCAGCGTTGAGCAACAAGACTGTCTTAACTCACAGCAGAGGGTGCAATGATGCAGAGCCAAGCCAACTTCAGGCAAGTGAGTAAATCTAAAAGATACTATGTTTCATCTTATCTTTTGAAAACAAACTTTGCTAGTGGGCTTAAAAGTAAAATCTTGTCTTTTTTAAGCATGGGATTTAAAACAAAAAGCTAATATTGGGGACATTTTTTAGAGAAATATGACATACACCTATTCCGGGGCAACAGAGATGGTTCAGTGTACAGAGGAGCTTGCCATACAATCCTGGAGGTCTTAGTTTGTTCACCAGCACTCACATAAAAGTGATAAAGAGAATTGATTTCACAGTATTGCCCTTTGTCCTCCATGCAAGTGGGGTGGCTTATGCCCCCACCCTGACAGATAATGCACTCACAAAATAACAAATAAGCACTCTTTAGAAATTCAAATACATGCACACACATATATGCATGCACAACAAACTGGAATGGCTCTTTGGTCTCCTTTCTCCCTTTCTGGGCCTCAGTCTTTCCACACCTAAAATAGGTATTTCAACCAATCTTCTGTTTTCTATAATTAAAAAAAAAAAAACATAAAACGAAGATGTGAAGATAGGAGATGGACTTTCAAGAATAAGTAGATTCGGTGGAAGAGGTGGGGATGAGAGGCAGGAATGGAAATGAAAATGTAATTAATCGTGTAAATTCATGAAAATGTCAAACGTTAGTTTTCTTTTAAAAATCACTTGGCCATATAAAGTCAGCTGCTTTTTATTATATTAATACTGTCAGTTAATGAGAGATTTTTGTAAATGTAGTTTACTGCCTTCCTAATTTAAGTATTAGTTGAAAGGGTTTGCGGCACCATGAGGAGAGCAACAATACCAACCAACCACAGCTCCCAGGGTCTAAACCACCAGCATGGGAACACTTAGGGAGGGATCCAGGGCTTCAGCTGAATACCTAAGAGAGGAGGGCCCTACTGGGCGTAGGTGGAAGATGAGATCCTTGACCTCATGAAGGCTGGACGCCCCAGGAGGGGGGGGAATTTTGAGGGTGGGGAAGTGGGAGTGGGGGGGTACATA
>NW_021604615.1:12140790-12154917 GCF_004785775.1 Grammomys surdaster | reverse complement strand
TAGGGGTTACATCCACAGAGAAGAAGGAGGAGGGGTAAGGGGATAGGGGGTTCCTGGGTGGCTGGGGGATAGGGTAAGGGGACAACATATGAAATGTAACTAAAACATCCAATAAAAAAATTAAAAAAAAGAAAGAGAAATGCAAATATCCATTATTTTTCCTCGTAGCGAAAATAAATTCTTTTCTCACACAATATATCCTGATTACAGTTTTCCCTCTTTCTACTCCTCCCAGTTCCTCCTTTCCTCTCCTCCCCTCTGGATCTATACCATTTCTGTCATTCATTAGAAATAAGTAGGTTGCTAAGAGATAAAGACAAAATGTAACAATGAAAGATGCAATAGAATTAAACAAAAATTATCCCATCGAAATTGGACAAGGCAAACAAACAGATGGAAAAGAGCCCAAGAGAATGCAGAAGAATCAGAGACTCACTTGTTCACATGCCCAGGAGTCCCATAAAAACACTAAACTGAGGCTGTAGTGTATGTGCTCAGGACCCAGTGCCAACCCACGTGGCAACTATGCATGCTGCTGTAGTCTCTGTGAATTCGTATGAGATTTGCTCAGTTGCTTTAGATGGCTTTGTTCTCCTCATGTCCTCCACTGACTGACTCCTACACTTTTCCATTTCTTCTTCCATGGAGATTCCTGAGCTCTGAGGGAATAGATTTGATGGAGTTATTCCATTTAAAGCTGTGTATTCTAAGGTCTTTCTCTCTACATAATGTTTGGCTGTGGGACTCTATTTGTTTTCACCTGCTCCAGGAGGAAGGTTTTTTGATGTTGGTTGAATTAGGCACTGATGGATCAATATAGCAGAATATCATTTGAAGTCACTTTATTGTTATTTTTTAAAAGACCAGTAATATTTGGGTTTACCCTAGATCTCTGGGCTATCTAACATCTAATTCTTGGTCATCCAAGCAGCACCAAAAAAGGGTTGCATCTCATGGAGTGGGCCTTAAGTCAAATCAGCTATTGTTCGTTACTATGACAAGCTTTGTACCACCACTGCCTTGGCATATTTTGCCAACAGGGCAGCACTGGAGATCAAAGGTTTTGTGCCTTTGTTGTTGTTAATGTTTCTCTTTAGGCAGCCTGAAGAATACCTTCCAGTACCGAAGACACTAGAACAGGGCTGAAACTTCAATGTAGGTGCCAGCTTGACTTCTTCATGTTCAATGAGTTGTGTGGGTGTTGTCTTCAGCAATGTGGCTTTGCTGTCAGGTTGAAGAGAGCAACTTATGGTCTTGGCAACAGCTTAGGTTGTTGTTCGGGATTGTCCTAGGACCCCTGTGGCTATCAACTCAAATGTATCTACCTAAGTCCTGGTACTGAAAATTTTGTGACAAGAGATGGCCAGTTGAGACTCTGTCCTCCTCATTAATATTCTTGGATGTTTGTACTGCTCTAAGTTTTCGTGATGCCCCTACATGTCCCTCAATTCTAGCTGTCTTTTTGTGCCTTCCATTCCTCAACCCCATGTCCCTTCTTCCTCTGTACTTGATCCTGCATTCCCATCCCCTCTGTACCTTGTCTACCCTTAGAAATTACCCTAGTTTCCCATCCTATATGGTTTCATGTGTCTCTCCTAGTCCCACCCTCTTTACCTAACCTAAGTGGATTATACCTTGTTTATCATTTATCGAATGGCTAAAGTCCATGTGTAAGTGAATATATACCATATTTATCTTTCTCAGTCTGTCTTACCTCGCCCAGAATGATTTTTTTCTGTTTCCTCTTAGCAAATGCCCATTATTACAAACAATACCCCTTTATTATTGATAATTACCCTCCCCCAAAGTTTCTTCTTATATGCAATAAAGTCTTGATGTTATGCCAAAGGATTGAGCTAAAGTATAGGTAAATAGGGTAGGACTCTAAGGTGTCCAGACACTTTAATGTCTTGCATGTAGAGAACGTAAGATACAACCTCTAATGAAGATGTAGGTGAGCCCCAGGAATGATGGCTTAAGATGATTCAGTGAGGACAGGTAACGAGGCATATACTTAGATTTTTCATTTCCTGTCACACTGTCCTCCTCTGGGCTCTTTGGATATAAGATTTTCTCTCCAGCAGTGTGCCTTCCTTTCAATAGAGCCCTGGGATTGTCTGTCCTCCAATCAGCAGAGGAAAGCAAAAGCAACATGCTCCCAACCACAGAGCACAAATTGTTATTTTGAGTGATTTTTCATTGCTGCTCTTTTTCTTCTTGCCTTTGTGACATACATGGACCCTTATTATCCTGTCACAGTTAGCTCTTCACCCAGAAGTACACGAGAGTAGAAGAAAGTGTGACCCATATCAGGCTTGTTCGAACAGATGGATGCAACTGAGAGGGACACATCTGCATATCCACAGCATCAGAGAAACCATACAGCTGCTAGGGAAAGGCATGCCCATCTGTCTTGTGGTCATCCCAGAGTTTGCCAAGGGGTTCTGCTAAGGCAGATTCATGGGAGTCTCTCACACAGAGGCCGTAGCAGAAAGCTATCTGAGTCCCCAAAATTGCAACCACCATGCGACTTTCTTGGAGTTATTTTCAAAAGTGCAAAAATGCACTTTAAATCTGTGCATTGTGGCATTCCTCCAGCCCATTATGGCTTGATGACAGTGTAGCAGTGACACATTCCATGAGAAGTATATCTTAGGATTTGACCCTTGATCTTGCTCTAAGCTAGGAGGTGTTCTAGGATGCTGTGGAAATGCTGGGTAGTTAGGGCAAGGCTGAGTATCCACTCAGCTGACATCTTATCTAGGACCAACCAGTGCACTGCAGGGACTGAGTTGCTAATGTAAGATTTAGTCAGAATATAAAAGAACATGTTGCCTCATAAATGAACAAGATGAAAGAGGGATTACAGGTGAGGGCCTGCAACACCCGCAGGGTCCATGCAAAAGGGAGGACCTCAAGTGAGGGTTAGCCTTAGCCACTTAGTAGGACGATATCTCAAAAACAAACAAAATTAGTAAGAAAACATTTGCAGACTAAACTTCCATGCTGGATCAGTCCATGGACCAAAAATTGATCAAAAAACATGTTAACATTCTGTGAGGAAAAATAATACTAGCAGAAATGACAGAAATGATCAGGAGGCATAGCTGACTTGGCAAAGCCATGGGGCCCACTGGAACTTTGGAATGCAGCAGTGTGGTGTTGCAAGGTGCCTACCCTTTCTGACATTCAGCTTTGCCTCATCCTGTAAAGCACGAACATTTTATAGCTTGATGCACCATCCTATATCTTTCTCAATTGGTGTTCTAGATTTGCAAAATGAGTCCAGCCTCAAAGGATTCTCTTCCAATTCATCAAATAAAAAATGTTCATCAAACATTTTCACTTCATTAACCTTTTAAGAAGGCATTCAGTAGAAATATATATGCTGGACAAAAGGCAGAGTCCACTGTGGGGATGGTTCCACCCCCTCATTTGTCCTCAGTCCATCCAGATTTGTCACGTGGGCCAGGTGGGCAGGACCTCATAGATTATGGAATGATGTTTACTCTGCACGTGCAGAAACTCACATGATCTACATGATTGATGTTACCACCTGCCTTGGCCACAAACAGCCAAAGTATACTATTAGACCAGTTAGCTGAGTTTTCTTTTTAATATTCATGCCTCTCTACTGGACTGTATTAAGTGATTTCCCTCATTTTCTTCTCCGTCTTTAACCTTGCATTCTATTTCAGAAGCATTTAATCATACTTAACTCAGAAGAATGTTGTGAATGTATTTCTGTTCCCTTAGCTCTCCTTGCAGAGTTTAACTACAGAATATAAATAATTTAACCAGAGCATTGACCAACAAAGATGTGCATCCATGAAAGATTAAATCCAGGAGACCCTTGTAAGTCTTGCATCTCTTTAATCTCCTTCCTGTGAGAGAGTCTAACACTTGATACCTATGAAGACATACGGGGAGATTACACGATCTGCTTACTGACAGAGGCTTGGTTTTAAAGATAGTATTTATTTATTCATTTTTATTTTAATCATGTGTATGCATCTGTGGGAGGGTCTATGTGCACATTAGAGCAGTTGCCTCTGAAGGCCAGAGGCCTCAGATCTCCCTGGAGCTGGCATGAGCTCCCTGATCTGGGTCCTTTGAAGACCAGTGTTATTGACTGCTTAGATATGTCTCCCGTCATGAGGACATTATTTTCTTTAATAAAAATTTTAAATTAGAACGTTCTTGAAACTAAGGGCCACCATCAGGAAATGATGTTATATATGTTTACTCTGGGGGTTGCATAAACTGGAGACTGATGGCTTCTTCAGGCAAAGCCCACTTCTCCAACTGAACTTGGCAACGGTAGGCTTCTTAGTCCTTTTATCTGTGACTTCAAAGTACGCTGACCCCCAAGGGAAACCTCCTACAGGAAAAACCACAAAACAGCACCTCACTCTCTTGTCCATGTGATGAGCTGCTTTTGGCTATCAGGGTAGTGATTCAGTCACTTTTCCCAGCTACAGATCTCAGAGGCGTTTCTGAAGTGCTTCGCCTTCTACCAGTGGAGATTTGGTGCCACCAGGGGAGAATCCAGGCAGTGTAAAGTAGAGTAGAAAAAAATGAGGGTTTCCCAGGGGAACAGTGACTCTGCCTGCAAAGTCCACTGGCTATTAACACCACTCTCCTCAGAGCTCTGTAGTGCCTGGATATATTTTATCATGCTGTCCAGTTAATCCGCCTACAACGTGGAGGGGCTGTCAAAATTACTGGGAGCTGTCTGGCTGAAGCTATAAACTCTACGTGGAAGCACTTGTAAATGGGTAGTGTATAAATTATGCATGCTAGTAATTAAATTAAAGGCTACAAAGGAAAGGGAGTTGGCTTGGGTCTTTTCAGTAATGGAGAATCTTAGCTGAAGGCTTAGGAAAACCTTTCTGGCATTCTTGGATTTTTATAAATATATTATTACTTTGTGAAGCTTGGGCACAACGCATTTTCCCCTCTGTGCAGTAAATAATACACAAAGGTAAAATGAATCACATAAGTTCTAAGATATGGGAGCAAATCGGCTTTTGAGTATTAGCGTGACTTCAAAGCACTATTGGATGCATGTGATACGAAGCTGAAAGGCAGACTGTTTATTAGGTGTTGGAAAGAACTTTAAAGATTGCCCAAGTTCTTGGTTGTTAAGGAACTTTAATCAAAGGCTGGGAATATTCTATAGAACTGACAGATGTTAAGATAATTATAAATATTAGTATTGAAGTATGTTTTTGTCTTGGGCATCTGGAGACATGGATTGAACTGAGTATACTATTAACTACTGGAGTGAAATTACATTAACTAGTCTTTATTTTTAAAATGTGTCCATGTGTAGTATGTGTAAATTCATGTATGTGAGCTTGGGTCTATGGGTGCTGTAATACATGACTGGAGGTCACAGGCCACCCTTAGGGGCGAGTCCTTGGCTTCTTTTGTGTCAGGTTCTTTTGTGGTGTATAGATCTCTATGTGCCAGACTGGCTTACTTGTGAGTACCTAAGGCTCTCCAGCCTCTAGAGCTCTAAGGTTACTGTCTAAGTCTGCAGATGAATTCTGAGAATCTGCACTTCATTCCTCATCCCTGCATGGCAAGTGCTTTATGCTCTTAGCTACCCTCACAACCCAATTAACTTAACTTTAAGCTGCAAGAAAGACCATTCATCTGAAATTCTAAGATTTTTTGTCTGTAGAATAATTACAAATAAAAATAGCCTATGATAAAATTCATATAATCCATATAGCTCCCAATTGATATATACTATGACTTATTTATGTACAAATAGTAGTTTACTGATGCAAAAGTATAGTCTCCCATGTATAGAAATTATAAATTGTGGATGTACAAACAGCAGAGTAGACCCTTCAAAGCCAAAATGCATTTTATTGCCAGTTATTTCAATGCTAGAGCTACATGGTCTTGTTTTGTATTAAGGCAAGGGAATCTTACCTTAATGAAGGACTTAAAGCATAGAGTCAGTCAAACCCAAATGTTTAAAGTATTGTGCACTCAATTGTTTCATGAGTGTGGTTCGTATTCTGAGACAATACAGAATATACTAACTGAGGAGACGCAGTTACATCAGTGAAAATCAGGATATCCGGAACTGTAGAATGTGCCGAGTATTTTATTTTCCCTATTTCACACGCATCTTTAAATTAACCACTTATCACTGGCGTACTACCAAATCAACTTATGGTTTGAGTAGTGAGACTTAGAAATCAACACATTTGAAAATTTTACAAAGCTGATCATGGAATGGAAATAATGATAAGGACTCACTCCAGCAGTCAGGAGTTCCCACATGGTGCTTATATGCAGTATACAATATATGAAAATGTAGCTATGACTATGCAAGCAGACAGGAGTCTCAATATTACAAAGTGGCAAATACAATAAGCATTTATGAATATGATATTTGAGCTTAAATCCACATGGTAAACTCACAGGTTGAGAAAAGATCTTTGTAGACACTTAACACTGAGTATTAGTCTAAGTAACAGGGGCATACTTTTTTAGAACATGATTTCTGCAGCATGAAATAAGATGCAAACTAGTATTCTCATAGTAGGCAGTGAGTCCAGCTGTAAGACATGCAAATTGAACTTTACAATTCTTTCTTGAGGGAATGTTGAATTAACCCATGAAGAACCTGTTGCTGTGGCCCCTCTGAGTGTTTGGGAGGGAGGGAATAACAGGAGAGGATACAGCATGAAGGAGTAGGAAGAGGTAAAGAGTTACAGATCAGTCAGATTGGCCTAGAGTCAGGGGGAGTGGAATAGCGGGAAGCTCTCCGTGGTGAAACCACTTGCTTTGGAGAGAGGAGACCAGACTGGGCATACACCTCGAGGAAGATGCTTCACCGTCTGTCTATTTTTATAATATCTGGACGATTCTACAGTGCATGTAAGATACACTGACACTAAGAAACTCTGTTGTGAGTCATAATACAGCCCAAATTTTATTGAATCATGGCTTTGCAAATTAAAAAAAAAAAGACATACAAATGATCTTATACACAGGACTTCACTCTTTAGGATATCAATGTAGAACCAATCACAGTACAATGAAAAATGATTCTAACTCCAAAAATACTCGTCCAAATGCAGGATTACAAAGGTGGATAAATGACCAGTACTTTAGGGATTCTTACCAATAAAACAGTAAGAAAGTTAGGTTGATTAATTTATTCTCTTTAAGATTGCATTCAAATAATTTTTTAAAAATTATATATCTATGTTTTTTAACATCATGTGTAAAATTGGAAGTCCTGGAAATGATTTGAGTTTCAAAATGAAAAGGAAAATTTAGATGTCATAAGATTTCAAAGTACTCTCCCTTGATTTCATAAACATAGCTAAGATGGAAGTATACTTTATCATCATTATTTTTTACTTAAATTTGTTTTGACAAGACAAAAGCCACCAAAGGAGCCCAACTGAAGGAGTTGCTGTGAAGGTTAAGCTTGTGATGAATGAGGAAAGGATAAAACAGAGCATGGGGATACAGAGATGAAAATTTGCAGACTGGACAGCATTTTATTCTTCCTCTACTGTTTCAATTTCTCTCTCTCTCTCTCTCTCTCTCTCTCTCTCTCTCTTTCTCTCTCTCTCTTCTGACCTCTGTGAGGGTGCACATGAGAGAGCAGGGGTTTTATTGATAATTAACATGATTATTTTCATCTATTGCAAATTATTTTTTCAGTTAGACTTTGTCTTTTCAAAGTTGATGAAACTGACAAACTTCATCACACTTGTAATCTTAGAACTTGAAACAAAGTGTGACTAAAGGTCCTTGTCTTTGAAACTCCTTAAGAATTATTTGAAGTTGTAGGGATTGAATTTAAATACCAACGTCAATAGGAGCACGATGCTTGCTGATTGCATGTTCACACGAGAAGGTTTGAACAGAGCTTGCAAAGCTTTAGAGAGAAGTGACTTGTTTGGGTTGCTGATAGCTTCACCCTTCATGTAAATCAGAATGGAGTCTTTGAGTAAAAGGGCAGTCAAAGCATGGGATTACCAAACAGAAGGAGGCTCTGAGATGGTGGAAGATGTTAAGAGTCCTTCCTGATTTTAAACAGTTTTGATTTCTAAGTCTTCTCTAAATGAGATCTTAGGCTTGAAAATAATTCTAATTAACCTATTAATTTTCTAAGATGAACAGCAGCATATGTAATACATTTTAAGAGTGAAAAATTGATTTCCTTATTATAGATTGTTGTTCAGTGAGTTAGTTTAATCTTCATTTTCAGACAGTGCAGAATTGGCAATATATTTCCTTTCTTGGAGAAACATGAAAGAACTATAATATACAACAGTATTCTGCAATCTGTTATTAACAATCTGGTTTTGGAAACTCATTTTGTCCATTGTAAATGAAGTGAACAAATGACATGACTTCTTCTGATCATCGTGTTTAGGTGAGGAATAGTAATAGACAAATTTGGCATAATTGCAATGCACTATATGACTGAATAATATCTCTAAATACATTGCCATTTTAAGGTATATCAGAAATAAGATAAAAGGAATATTTTAGTACTCATAATATCTCTATACTTTCTAATTTTTAGTTTTGATCATGGTGATTTATAAGCTGCTATAGGAAATTAGATAAACATGAAATCTTCTTCCTTATTTTTCATATTGTGTGTTTATGTGTCCTGCAGAGAAAATCAAGGCAGCCATTAGACATGATGTCACCTCAGAGGCTAACAGGCTGCTGGTGCTAGGACAAGGTTTTATCAGAGAAAGAAGAGTACAATGAAAATATAGAAAACAAGAATGAGGAGGTGTTTGGAGGGAAAATTCCACTGGCTGAAGAATGGACACATTTGATAAATAACTGAGATAGAAGAGGAGGGGCTGGAAAGTAATGCTTCCTGAAAAGCACATTGACATTCACTGAGGAAGGGGAATCTACTTAGAGCTGCAGTGGCCATCCCTTGAAGGCTTCCCTACCCTGTGGTTCATTCTTCTGTCCTTATCTAAGATCCCAACCTCAGCCACCTTGACCAGTTCAAGACTCTTTCTCTGCTTAAATCTTTGACCTCAAGTTCATATTCTAATATGAGCGTATACATGTCGGGGTTAGGAGACAGAAGATACATCTCTGTGTTTCTGTTAAAACTTTAAAGTTGTTGCACTTGTCTGCTTGAAGCCCTGTTGAGTCAAGCAATCATCATAGGACATTCTCAGCAAAAATTCTGAGTTGTGAGCATTGACTGAGAGCAGGGAAGACTTTCCCAGTCTTACATGGCATCCTCTTACAGCTTAGTCTCTCCACAGGCTGACACAGATCTAGCCCCTCAGAGGAAGGAAAACAGTGAGAGAAGATCAAGTTTACAGAATGGAAACTTGGAGCTCTAAAGATAACATTATCATGTGCAGAATTCTCCAAACATGCTTCCTGTCATGAAAAATGATTTTCTTAATTATGCTTTGGTTCAAGATGTTAACTTGGCTATCCACGTTTCTTTGGGGTTTAACTGTAGCCTGCTGATTCATTTTCATCTTCCTGAATTTCAGCAACATATTTAAACTTTCTGAGATGCCAATAGTCTGAGTATACATGAACACGATTTTCTAGCAGACAGGCATGATAAAACCACAGTTTCTTAAATAATGTACTTTGTACTCTCCTTATTCTGTGTTAACAGTAGACAGTCAAGGTTATATATATTACCAAGAAAAGGACAAAACCAGCCAATGACCTAATGACAACATGTCCATCCATCACTTATGAGATGATTGGTATGTTTGAGATGGGTACAGTTGTTTCATTAACCTTCTGAAAATACTGATTCATAAATGAACTTTGGATTAGATGTTATATTACATCACCTGGTTTGTAGTTTCACATAAATGGTTAGATACGTGTTTCATTGCAGAGTCATACCTAGATAAACTTACCTTAGAGCAGGGAAATCATGAAGAGAAAAACAAATATATTAAATAGTTTAACTTGAAATAAAGAGGGACTCCAATGCAGAAGAAGAAGGCAGAAGAGGGAGAGGAGGCCAAAAGAAAAGAAAGAGAGAGAGAATGAGGAAGGAAAGAATAAAGGGGGAGAACCATTTTAGAAAGGCAGAAGTTACTTTCAGGCTGGAGGATCAACTCAGAGATAGCTCAGAGATGTGACCACTCTGGCCTAAGGTGTAATGTGACATGTGTTCCAAAGACAGACAGAAATCTGTACAAATTCACACCATGTGTAGAGTTACAAAAGGAAACAGATGAAATAGATGAACTACACACACACACACACACACAGATAAACCATACATGTGCTCACGCACACACTACACATAAACCATATACACACTCACACACAAATACACATTATACACACACAGAGAGATAAACCATGCACATGAACACACACAACTTACACACACACACACACACACACATATACAGATAAATCATGCAAATGCTCACACAGACTACACACACCATATACATCAACTCACACCCACCACACATAATCCATACACCTACATGCTCACACACTCATCATACACACATTCATACACACACACACACACACACACACCATACACATTATTCCCATACAGACTATACACACATACACACACAGATAAACAATACGTATCCTTATACATACAACATACATATACCATACACACATACAGCATACACATACAGATAAACCATACACATACACACATACAAGCACATACATACACTCATTCACATACAAACACACACATATCATCCACATGCACACATATATACACCATACACAAGCACCTGCACACATAGACACATACAGAGAGAGAGGGAGAGGGAGAGGAAGAGGGAGGGAGAGAGAGAGAGAGAGAGAGAGAGAGAGAGAGAGAGAGAGAGAGAGAGAGAAAAGAGATCTGATTATCTAATCATCGGTATTGGAAGAAATTGGAAATGTGTCTTCTAAGAGGTCATAGCTGCAATTGGACCAGCCTTTCTCACTGGTGTTACCTGTTTTGAGATGCTGCAGCTGGTTACTTCAGGACAGATGTGAATCTCTGTCAACACCATCTCTGATAACACCCACAAACAATGCTCCATCAAACAGTAGCTCAAAGTAACAATCATAAAACACACCAAATAAGATATGATGACAATAATGAGTCACACTACAGCTGCTGGAGGGAATCTCCAATGCATAATTTGAGACATGCAACAGAAATAAGAAGAGTAACGAAGGCATCATTATAATTAATAATATGGAGAAGGACAACTTCCAAAAATAAAGACACACAAGAATATGAATTACAATAAAATAGTCTGCTAAGATGATTAGTTTTGTAAGAATAAGATAAACAGAAGCCTTGGGGAAGCATCTGTCAGTCAACTAGCAATGTGATCAGAGAGAGCAGACTTATTACAGAGCAGAGCAGAGCTTGTGGTCCTGACCATGCTTCTCTGATGTGCACGGGGAGACTGGCAACACTGCAGTAAATGGCCATGGAGCATGGTTGAAAACGACCATCAAATGACAAGGGGTAATATGGGACATCAGGGCAGACAAAGCCAGAGAATGGGCATTCCAGCTTCACTTACATACCTGGGATGAGACATTCTGGCACAAAATAGCTTACAAGAAAAATAATGTTTGGCTTAAATTCTAGGTCACAATTTCATCACTGGTGTGAAGTCAAAGAATAACAGGAACATCCTGTCTATGGTCTGGGACAGAGAGAGTAAACTCCTGGATCCTTGCTGTTTACTCCTGTTCCACATCAGCTTCCTCTGCTCTTCTACACAGTTGAGCTCAGCCCATGAAAGGAGGTCACCCACATTCCGAATGGGTCTTGTACCTCAATTAATAAAACAATCCCCTGGAGACATGACACCAGCTAACTTGATCTAGATAAGTCCTTTGTTGAGGCACTCTCAGGTAGTTCAAGATTATATCAAGCTGACAATTAAAGGTTAACACTTCAGCATCCTAGCCAAGCATGGACACATTGCTGCTCAAAGTTTAGCCAAAAGTAGACACAGCACTGCTCACAACCTACCAAGAATGGATGCAGTCCTGCCTTTAGCAGAGATGAGAAGCACAAAGCAGGCACACTCTGTAGGACCAGCTCAAGCAAAGGCTGGCTTCCTTATGGCAACTGGTTTCCCAGCAGGGCAAGTGTATGATAGTTTTATTGTACTGGGAGAAATGACAGCTGCAATTATCGATAAAACTAAACTTTTAGAGCAGCTCTTTTGTTTAAAAAATAAGACAAAATAAAGCTGTTTTCTTATTAGAAAAACTGCACAGTAAGTTAGTGCACCCTGCTTTTGAAAGAGACACACTAGCGGGAAATGCTACTGAGGAGAACCCCGCAGAAAAGGGTCAGACAAGAGTGAGGTCATGTAAACACACATTTACAAACACTTAGGAGTAGGTTGGGTGGATTTATTGTGGTCAAACTCAAAGATGGCTTTCTTTGCAGGGTAGAAAAAAAAGCCCTATACTTTGAAGGCTGCTGATTTCCCTTCTAAAACATTGTGTAACTAGATGGAAATGTAGGATAAAGAAAAATTGAAACACTATTACATTAATGTTCCTTAAAACTTCAAGGTTAACCACTAAGTAAGCAGAAATAAAATGTATAAAAGCCAGAGATGAGAAAATTTATGGCAGGGGAAATAGAAGAGGTTAATTAGAAGATTTTTCAGGATATAGCCACTGGCTAATTTAAAATACACACACACACACACACACACACACACACACACACACACGATGTATCGAAAACTAGGTAGAAAAATGAAATAGGTAAAATACTTTTAATCAACCAGCTTTATTATGTATGTGTTATATATCCATTTATCAATCTATATAATGTTACAGAGAGAAAAGTGGGTAAGTCTAATTAGTATCAGAATTAAGGGACATTCAGCAAAAGTCTGTGGCAGTGTATAATCAGGGACGTCCAAATGCTGGGGATTTAACTATTCTAGAAACTTTATGAACTTCGTAATACAGCAACAAGAAAATTGACAGAACAGTGAAGCAAAATTGACAGACCCAACTTTTAAGTGAATACTTTTGAACTGCCTGTCTCATGTTAGATATATTAAGCAGACTGGAAATCAATAAGGATATACAGTACTGGAAACAAGACCAAGGGATTTGAAGTAAGGGTCATTAGGTAAACACTGCACTCAGAATTTCGGAAAATACTTTTGTTTCCTAAATACATTAAAATATTTTATAAAGTGTTCACATTGGAAATCAAATTCTGAGATTTTTTTTATCTTAAAGGACATATATTATTATTGACATTTAGCAAGCTATTAACAATATAAGATAAAATCTGTTTATTGATGATTTAACAATTTTCTAGATAATAAATATGTCAGGAAAGATTTAATTTCTCTTCCTCTATAACAATTTGTAATGCATTATTTATATCCAAGTAAAGTGATCAATACACACTAGAGCTGTAGACGGTGTGGGGGAGAAGCTGTGTCAGGATTCTTTTAAATATAGACTTTGATGATAGGTATAGAGAGAAACACAATGATAAAATTAATGTGCCAAGATAATGACAAGGTGTGGCAAAGTTGAGGGGGCTTGTGGAATGGCACAGCCAGATGGAGTCTCCACTGGACTCTGCAGAAGGGTGTGAGTTGGAACTACGGTTTTGAAGATGTGGGGTTAAGAGTTGTGATTCCAGTGAGCTCTACATCATCTCTCCCTTCTGAGTTCAAGAAAGATACAGAGACACAGATGAGGAAAGCATGCAGAAGCTGAAGCAGAAACTGGAGAGACTCCTGTAGGCATCAGAGAGCATCCTGTACTGGTTCAGGCCACCCTCAACTGGGAAGACCTTGGCAGAGAACATGGCTGTGCTGAGCCTAACTGTAGGCTTCCATCAAACTGAACTAGAATATAATGAACTTATGAAAGGTTATGACACCCAGTGTGGTGTTTATTATGGTAATTCCAGGTAGCCAATATTGACAAACACTCTTCTGATACTGATGTTCAGATACAAAATATTTTAATCAACACTTCAACATGGCATCTGTACTCCTCTGTCTCTCTACTTCTCCCTTCTTCCACCCTTCTCCCATCTCTCTCTCTCTCTCTCTCTCTCTCTCTCTCTCTCTCTCTCTCTCTCTC
>NW_021604615.1:12095650-12140780 GCF_004785775.1 Grammomys surdaster | reverse complement strand
CTCTCTCTCTCTCTCTCTCTCTCTCTCTCTCTCTCTCTCTCTCTCTCCCTCTCTCTCTCGTGTGTGTGTATGTGTGTGTGTGTGTGTGTGTGTGTGTGTGAGAGAGAGAGAGAGAGAACCACATACAAGATTCTAAATTTCATATGGATACTCATTTGCTCAATGACCAGCCAAAAAATGCATTTATTTCTTTATATTGTTATGATTTAACACAAGAAAAGAATTATAACCAATGAAGCTGACTGATAGTGGCTACCACAGGTGAATGATGATGCATTTTCTCAGTGGAGAGAATAAACAGGATCACTTATAAACAACCCTAGAACAAGCATGTACCTAGTATGGATTGGAGAATGAGAGACACATATAGACTCTCAAGTACATCATATGTGACTTACTTGCTGTGATGAAGTCAAGATTTTTAATAGTTTTAGGCATAGAGAATATAAATTTATTAATGAAAGGTAAGAAACATCTCCCGAGGGTGGCGAAGGCTCCCAGGGAGGATTAGCCATGGAGTCAATTTAAAACCAAACCAAATAGACAAAAGACAAACTACTTTAAGGCAAAAGATTGCATCAAATTCTTTTAAAGTATAGTAAAAATCGTGTGGATAATCTTACGTAGGGAAATAAATATGTTAACACAGATATAAAGATTCTAAGCAATGAGTGAAATAGACTTGTAAATTCAACCATATTACACTTAAAAAGTTCATTTCACTAAAATCATTAATAACGAAAGTTGCATCCTGGGAACAATTATTCATAACATGCAAGAGTTTTCGGACAGTACATTTAGTATATTTAGTTAATTAGTAAGAAGTAAAAAAGACACATTAGAAAAGATAAGTAGAAACTTAAAGTAGGTCACATGGAAGAACTGAAACCTAATTAATTCTTGGCCAAACGCCATTTACCATAAAATAAATACACATTTACATGGAGTAACATTAAATGTTTTAAATTGCAGGATTTATGCTTCAGTGACTTTAGAACTGGTGTATACTTATGGGTTGAAACTGTGACCTTGGCTACAGCTATACAAACCTGGTGTATTGTCTGGTGGACATGCAGGTATATGGATGCTGTAACTCAGCCCATTTTGTATATGAACCTGGCATTGCCTGGTGGAGAGGCAGGTATGTGGGTGCTATAACTCACCCCTTAGTAGGGTAACCCAGGAAAACATGGAGAGAATGTGCCCCAAAGCACATGGGTGAAGAAACCCACAGCTGTAAACGCAATTCACACAGGTGAAAAGCTTAAGGGTTCATCCACAGTATAAAAGGCACAGAGAGCAGTGTGGTTCACAACCACTGTTGAAAACTGCAGTGCAGATTTCCCTAATGGTATGTTAGAAAACATATGAATTTATTTATGAAATGTTGCGTGCAAACGATAGCCATAGAAAATTCAGAATTCTACTAGGTAGTAACAGCGAGGTAAAATTATCCATGGGATCCATGACTCCTGGTAAGCCGTCAAGGGGTGGGTCTCAGTATGGGAGACATGCTTTATATTCTTTGCATACACGGATGACAGTTTACCTTAGTTGCTTAATAAGAACACATGGCCTTTCCCCACTATGACAGAGTAATGACATTGGATGTTCAATAGAGAATGGACAAGCAAGAAGATGCCTGCCACTGTGCATAGATGAGCAAAGAGAACATAGCAGACACTGGAACCTGGAAGGAAGGAAATACATAGCGAAGCGTGGTTGTATTTGGGTCAGAAATGCAGGCAATATTTCAGGAGCTAAGAGAGGAATGGTCTTCGATTGCCTTGCTTTCAGTGAGCTACACACAGACTACAGTAGGGCAAAATGGAGGAAGAAGTCTTAGGGTCTGAAGGCTCTGCAAGTAGGCTCCATGGGGGTCAGTTTCCTTGCGCTGGGGAAAGATGTGATGGGAGCTGTCCAGTACAGTTGTTTATAAACTCAAAATGTGACATATTGTCTCTCCACGAAGGAAAGGAGGAAGCAGTTATGTGTGCATTTGAATATTAAGCAGGCAAGCCAGATCTAGAAGAAGCATCATTAGCACCGAGGACCTTGCAGAGTGAAGAGGGCATTAAGAATGATGCTCTCTGAGGAGCTAATTCCAAGTGTTTAGCTCTAGGTCCCCTCTGTCATTCACAAAGGGCTCCCACATTCTAAGAATGTCTTATTTGTGTTGTAGTAATGTTTACTTCAGATGGCTTTTTAAGGACAGAGTTACTACAAGAAAGAGACTCAGAGACTTGAACATATTTCTTCTTTCTGGCCATGTTGCTTCATGCAGAGCATCAGAAACTAGACTAACACTGTATTTCTATGTAGTAGCAGTCAGTGGTACTTCTGTGCCCAATAAGAACAAACCAGTTTTATGGCTTTCTGAAATTCACTCAACACGTATGTCCTTTGATACAACAATGTAAGGTCAGCATTGCTTCACATTTGCAGAGGAGAGGGGGATGAAGAAAGGTATTCCTTCACTTCATAGTTTGTAACAGTTTGCTTTTCTATTTTGTTTTTTGTTTTTGTTTTTTGATTTGTTTTTGAAGTTTGTTTTGTAGAAAAATTGAGGAAGATACCAGGATTGGTTGGCTGGATTTCCTATCCCAACTCGGGACTGTTCTAGCCCCACCCTCTATCAGTGACATCATCAGTGTTCCCTTGCACCATGCAGAGGAACCCATCCTGACATCCCATTGTCATTCAGAGTCAACAGTTTGCACTGGGACTCACTTTTGATGTTGAGTATGAACTGATAGATAATGGCATGTACCCACCAGGACATGTCATACAAAGCAGGCTCGGTGACCCAAATTCCTCTGCTTCACTCAGTCTTCTTCCTCTCTGTATCCATGGAAAGCTAGAGGTGGTTTCAAGGTCTACAGATCAGTCTTCCCAGAATGCCATTGGATTTGAATTCTACTGTGCAGTCCCTCAGATGGTTTTCTCTCTTGTAGAAATTTGCATTTGAATTTCTCCCTATTCTGTCCCTCTTAATGTTGATACGAGGTAATGTGCCCTCTTCACCAGTTGACCTGCCCATTGACAGAAGGTGAATACTCAATAGAATATTATAAAAAGAAGTGAGGTTCGGAAGTGTTCTAGTTTATAATTTGACCTTTATCTTAATTACATATTTTTTTTAGTTCAAAATTATTTTTAAGTATAAACTGTATTTCTCAGACTGGAATTAGCTACTGAAAAGTAAAAAGTTTCAAAGTTATATAATTGGTGTTTCTTCAGCAAAGATTGAAATTCAAGAATCTAAATTAAAATTGATATTCACCACAAGGAAAAGAAGACAAATACAGAAAACTATACACCCACCAAGAAGAAAAGTGGTAAAGTTGTCCCATGGACATTTATTCAATTCTTTTGGTATGCTATCTCTTAGAATTATTAATTATCTGTTTTTATTTTACATTGCTTTAAACCATATATAATTGACCAATATGAGCTAAAATGTGGCATATCGATATATTTATTCACTGTATAATGATCAAATCATGATAACCGATGCATCTATCAGCTCAGATGTTCATCATACCTTGGCAGTGAATCGTTCAAAATCTTTCATGCAGCTATTTTGAAACCTGCAAGCATTATTTTAACCACAGTTGCCCTTGTGTAATATGATAAAAGAAACTCTTTCTCCTGTCAAGCTACGGTGTAGTATCCATTACCTCTCCACATTCTCCCTTTCTCCCAAGATTCCCCATCTCTTCTAATCACTGTTCCTCTATCCACTTCTGGGTTCCACTTTGTTGACACATCTTTGGAATGAGACTATGAAGCATTTCTCTTTTGTGTCTGTCTTCTTTCCTTAGCATGAAGTCCTCAAAGTCCAACCAGGCTGAATTTGACCCCTTTATGGATAAACACCACTCCCTTGAGTACGTGCATATTTTCATGATCCACTTTTCAAATGTCAAACTGACTGACCGTCTTGGCTTTTCTGATGTTGTGAGCAGCACTGAAGTGATCATAGGTGAGCAAATGTCTCTTGAGTGCCCTGCTTTTCATACTTGAATTTGAATTCCATTAGATGCATCATCAGTTGTAAAATATGTTGTAGCAATGTTCATAATTAAGATTTTTGGTTATTAATTTTCGAATACTTTTAACTTGATTCCTAGTAGTCTTCAATGTAGGGTTATTTACCTCTTCTTCCCACTTTGTTCAATCACTGCTGTGGCTGTACGAGGTATAGATATGTACCATGTCTTAATGTTGCTGTGCTATAAAGGACAGGATATTTTCACCAGTAGATATTTAATAGAGTATATTTTTCCAAATAGTAGTGATGGAAATATCTAGGCATTACAGATTTTAGATCTCTTCCTAAAATTAAAAAATATATATATTACATATTATGTATATATGTGTATACATATATACATAATATGTGTGTACATAGATATATGTTTATATGTAATACAGATAACACACATACATAATATTTAATATGTTATATTATGTTATATATTACACATATATGTATGTGTATAATATATTACTATATATATATACACATACACATACATATACATATATATACCATACACATATATTGCACAGAATAAATATATAAATGTGACAGTGTTTTTCTGAACAAAAAGCATCCAAGAATCAGGCAGATAGCACAAAGAACTCATCAGGCTTTAGAGAACCACTTTCAGGCCCTGGGTAGGCAGTATGTAATCAGTTGTTGATCTTTGTCACCTTTGATTGTTGAGTTGCTTTCCTTTTCTACCTCCTCTCTGTAATGTGGTCAGATTTTGAAATCAATTGTAGATTAAACTAATGGCTGTGTAAAAGTCTTCATGAGGTAATGTGGCCAGGAAACACCCTTACAAAGGTTTCTCATTTCCTTACGCCAACCAAGTTGAATCATGAAGAGCCAACACAGCAGAGGTGAGATAAGAAAACTGGTTTCCTTGTTTTCCTTTCCAAGTGTAAGGATGTGGTGAGCTCTTCTCTAGAGAGGTTCTGTCTAATCAGCTGGCAGCCTGCTGTTGAAGCTTAGCTATGATTGGCTGCCACTAAACTAATTGTCAGGAACATGAACTTGGGATTAAAGTGAAATAAATTCCACATTAAGTTTATCACTTACTAAGTTTATATTGTTGTACAGAAATTCGGAGTTCAGGGGAAATTTGGACCGCATTTTACTGACTGAGTAAAGGATAACTATGTCCTTGACTCTACCATCAACATCAAGTCCTTCCAACAAGAGAGGGTGTCACTCATGCACCAGCTCAGCAGCCTGACTGATAATGTTAGTAAGATGCCACAGACAGTCCAGACAAAACTACAGGATAAAAATGTGACTCAGACATAGTGATTGAAAAAGCTAATTCAGTTGGAAGAATTGCTAGTCAGATCTGACTTATTTTCTGACAGCAATGCTATCTGCCTCAAGGACTGACTGCTGAACGTTTCTAGATGTGTCTCACAATACAGCAAGTTAACTTCTTTATCTGGGGATGATGATGTGGCCCAGCATGCAGCCAATGTTCTAATGCCAATCCAATCCACGTGTGGAATTTTTCTGAAGATTTCCCAGTGCTTATTGTTATTCCTAGCTGCAGAAATGTACGTTGAGGTAGCTTTAAGCAAGATTCTATTTAAGTTCTCTAGTTTTAGAGTCAAGTAATTAAGAAACTGGACCAGAAATGATTCCACCACGCAGGCATCTGCCAGGGGCACATTTACAAGCTCTCCAGAAAGCATGACATTTCATTCATTGGGATTAAATGACCATAGTTCTAAATTAATGGCTCATTCTGGAAGCGGGGTTTACTTGTACTTATATTTTTTAAAAAAATCGGTGAAATCACAGCAAGAAATATGTTCACTCTGTTAGAGGATTTTTCCCAAACAGGTAAATGATACTAGCTCTATAGCCAATTCTAATGATTTCATTTTCATCTAATTTGCCAAACAAAATGTCGCTTTGTGCTCCATTCTGATGCATGCAAAAGCATTCCAAGAGCTAGCATAAAATTAGGTAAAAAGTTTAACAATGAGAGTGAAATTAGTTTTTTAGCAGTAAAAAAATAATTCAAAACTTGGTGGTACTCAGCCTCATGGTACATTATGTTCCCTAAAATAAGACACTTCATGAAATATAAATATAATTGTGGGTAAGGTCATTGTGAGACACAGGCAACAGTGTCTTCACAGAGATATACTTCATTCTAAACAACTGAGGTTTGTTTACTAAGATACTCAAAATCTCGGGACTTACTATAGAATGGAAAATGAAGGAGAGAGGAGGAGAAAAAGACAGAGTGGGAGAAACAGAGAGCCAGAGAGAGAGAGAGAGAGAGAGAGAGAGAGAGAGAGAGAGAGAGAGAAAGGTGAGAGAGGTAAGAGAGGCTACTCCTAATTAGAGACCACTGGAGTAGACAGGGTGGAAGGGTTGGCTAAGTGAATTTGAGGGTATAATCTAATGATGTATAGATGAAGCTTTTCTGCTAACCTGGAATAAATTGATTTCTGTATATGCACATCTCTTTCTGTTTCTGTCTCTCCCTCGATGTGGTGGTGGAGATGGTGTGTGTATGTGTGCATGTTCTGTGTTGTTGTGTAGCCTTAGTCTTTCCAGTGCTGAGATTACAGATGTGTGCAACCCACATCACATACCTTCTTTATTTTATGTGATTGCTGGACTTTCACTTAAGTATGAAAAATTATTTCTTTGTTTTTCCCAGGGTTTGGCTCTTTTCTTTGTTTTGTTTGTTTTGAGTTTTTGACTCTCACATGTACTGTATCATCCTAGTCATTGAACCATAGAGTTCTATGTTGTGCTGGGGATATTTATCTTTTGAAAAGTGGGAGGAGAACAATGTACAGGAGATGCTGGGAAAATTAAGCCATATGTCTGGGCTGGCCTCAAACATGGAGATACCAAGGAGAGTGTGAGGAAAGTTAGGATCTGAGAGTAAATTTCCTTAATCCTCAAACCCCACACAGCCTCATGAGGCAGGGTGCACATGCACAGGACACTGTATGATTCTCCTGGGAAAGGGAGAGATTTGAAACTGGTTGGGTCCACCGTTTTCTCTGACAGGATTTCTCAAGTAGCAGGATTTGCATTCCAAGGAACTTTCTGGTGGTCAGCAGCCTTGTGAGGAGTTATGTGCAGCTCATAAGTTTTGGAATTTAGTGATTCATCATGGCTGCACACCCTCTTGTTCTAAATTTTTCATAACTAAATAAGCATTTCATCACTAGTGTGCAAAACTTGCTACTTTCCCCTTTGACAACAGCAACTGTCAGGCTGTAAGTTCTATTCAGAGATGGAATCTTCCCTTGTAGAAGTTCTTCACCAGTTAGGGCTGCTGTCTGAAAACCAGATCAATGAGTTCTATGGAAACAAGGATGTTGCTAACTGCATCAAATGAATACAACTACCTTTGTGATAGAAGTGTTTGTGAACTGCACACAACAGTCACCATGTCCCCCTGGGCACATTCACTGTCTGTACATCCCATTCTCCTTAGGGATATAATTTTGGACCTAATCCTTTACTAGCATGTAACTTCTGAGAGCAGATTATATAACAACTGTACATAAGCTTTCTAGCAATCCTTACAATAGATTGAATGTAAGCATCAAGAAAATATAAGCATTTTCAAGGCCTTATATCACCTGGAGTATTTAATCATGTCCAATTTCATTGTGAGAGACTGTCTAATTTTCCCAATGGTATTTTCTTAGCTTTTAGTGTATGTATTGCATCATCCAAATAACATAGCATAGCATAGCATAGCATAGCATAGCATAGCATAGCATAGCATAGCATAGCATAGCCGAGCAGACCCAAATTCTGTGGTGAGTTCCTGCATATAAGCTATCGCTGAGTTGCCCCATTCCTTTGTGCAATGAATGCTGTATTTTGTCTGAAGCAGTGGAGTTTGGTGATAACATCATAAAAGTATGGGAAATACTTGGAAGTAAGTAAGAAAGAAAATGAGGAGTCGGATTCCAAAGTATGAGGTCCATTTCCAAGCCAGATGTACATGGACTCATTGAAAGGCAAATCAATAACAAATTCTAGCTGAATCTTTTGTTCCATGTCTTCTGCCCTTGGGCAGAAGGCATGGTGGCTCATTTCCATTTGTGACTATCATATTAAAATGATACACATTTTAGTGTTGTTGCTTTAAAACATGTGCTTTGTAGTATGTGCTTTAAAATGTCAAATTCACAATCTTAGGAGGAGAATGTGTTCTACACCACACAGTTACCCACTGCACATGCTGAGTCAGCACATTCTATGCCCCAGGGGACTTGGATGACAGAGGAAATAAGCAACAGTTATGGGCAAAGCAGATGCCTGGGGTGTCAGTGGAATGTTATGAAGTGGAGTGGTGTTGGTGGCACTATGCTGTAATTTTCCCAAAGCAACAGAATACATATGGACATATATGCACAATACATACACACATGCATGTATTCACACATGCCTGCAGATATATACACACCTACATATACACATGCCCACAATTATGCGTCCATATGAACATGTACCTATACATATATATACATAAGCTTGTATACACATGAACATTTATATAAATGCACAGATGTATACTATATATATATACCCACATGCACACACATGTACACACATGCTTTTATATGGACTCATACACACATAAGTCATGTGTTCACATGCACACATGCATATACAAGTGCATGCATGGACATACATGCTTAAAATGCACTCATACACATGCACAAATACACACACAGAGGAAGAACAATCTACAGCCACCACTGAATCTAGGCATGGGTGAGTCGCTACTCTCTGAGTATCAGCAGTGATATCACATGGAATCTTATACTCCCTCATAAATCTCTGATACCTATTCAATAAAGGTAAATGAATGAATGGGAGAAATATACAGCTGCTACATTTGACCTCCCTGCTATCTTACTTCTAATAAATTAAATGTGTTCCACTGCTGAAGTGTTATGACTTGTTGTTGAGAAATAACACTGAATGACTACTTAAGTTCTCTGGTTGTTCTTCAGATACGCTGCATGTCTTATGAACCTGAAACTCTCTTGTTATTTTTGCCCCATTTCTTCCTGCCCAACACCAGAGTGCTGCTTCCACTTTCTTCCTCTGAAGTGTCTGTGGGGGGTAGCAGCTTCCTCCTTCTAACTGTGACCTTGACAAAAAAAAAACCCAGCAAACACAAGAGAGATCCAGGATCGCTGTATGTAAAAGTTCTAAATAGCCCTTCTCCTGAGACCCATAGTCATATCAGCTGCAGGGTATTTTAAAATTAAATGACTTCTATTAAAAACCTAGTAAACAGAAGAAGCTAACAGAGAAAATTCCTTAGCACTCTCTGGAATCTGCATTTTCTGCATTGTGAAATACACTTACTATGACTCCATCTCCTACAATGTTCATATGTGGAGGTGATGGCGCTCAGGAGATGATGCTCAGGTCAGAAGAATGATTGAGGCAGAGGCAAATAGCAAGGCTTACTTTCACAAAAAAAAAAAAAAAAACTGTGAAGCAAAGATTGATTTCAATTGTGTCAGAGGGGTCTTGAATAGACATTTAAAAGAGAATTCAATTAAGAGTTGTCAGCCACTAGATTTCATTGACAGCACAGATGTCACGATATAAGCATCCCATGGAAGACCATAAGTCCAGTAGGTGGCTTCTTGCACTTTTCATGCCTGGGGCTGAAGATTGGATTTTTCATGTGTGCACACTTGTGCTGAAAGGGACTAGTTTTTAGTTGTACTTATCCTTCTTACTGTGTGCCCCAAGTTTTGCTGTCCTAATTCACTAATCATTTCTGATCATGTGGATTGTGTTTTGGAAGCAGTTAGGCTCAAATTATTTCTAGCAAACCACTCAATATCATTGGCAAGAGCAGCATATACAACTTAATCACCTTTATTGAAGGCATAAACCACAACTCTGTTTGGGATTTCTGCATTTGAAACCAGGTAGGAGAAAGGTACATGTATGTGCCATAACCTTAGCTGTATTTTAGGAATGGTCTTAATTATCCTTTTTGTACATATACATACATGTACATGTTTTTCTCTCTTCTCTTTCTCCTCTGTTCTAAGCCACAATTGAAATATCAAAATGCTTTACCTACCATTTACTCATCATAACACCACAGTGATGTTTTATGAAGCAATAACACACATCCAGAGTGAATTAGCTACAGGGCTGATGGGTCATTTTCCTCACTAGGATGCCAGATTATTGTCACATAAAGCAGTACAACAGGAATGTTATTGGCAATATACAGTGTCCTTGGAATCCATTTTAACTGGAGTGCTTGAAAATAAGTTAAAAGTGAAAGCGATTATGTACCTGAAAAGGAATTGTGGGGAAATATTAAATCACCTGAACTACAGCATAATGAGGGGGACTTAAGTTACTGAAGTGGATGTTTGCATTTCTCAACTTTCCTGACTCTCTGGTTTCTAACATCACTAGACACAGTCAGACTCAGACCCTTTAGGACTGGAGAGCTCATGCAGACTATTAAATTGGACCATTTAGTTTAAGTGTTTTATGTTAACATCTGGTCACATTCCATGACAAAAGCGTGTTTGTGTTATCTGTGCTTTGAGTCAGTTCTTAGGCATGTAGAAAGTAGTTGATTGCAAGGCCCTTTATCCAATACATCTCTTTCCATCAGCATAAGCCTCAGTTTCTTATAGGAGTGTGCAACCTTTAAAAAGTTTGGCACACATTAAATATGTAGACATCTAACCTATAGTCTTTGGATTGATAGAACATACAATTATTTAGCCAGATACTGCAAGCATGATGAACTGTGTACAATACCTTGCCCCCTTTGAAATACTACTCCGCCCAGTGACTTGAGTCCCACCTTTACCAATGATTCAATAGAGTTTCAGTCCACAAGACAGTCCAGGATTTGTAGTTTCTCTATGAAGTGAAGTGTGGAGCCCTTTCCATACCCTTCCCTTTCTCAGTCCACAACACTTTACCCACAGAGCACTTCAGTAGGTCAGGCTCCTAGAAAGATGATATTCTTATATTATATGATATTCTCCATGGGCTCACCCAGTCACCAGTTTTGCTCTAGAGCCAGAGAAGACTGATGTTCGAGAGCCTGCAGGTACCCAGCTAATGATCCATGGAAAGGGGCCTAAGGCTCTGCCTTCAGCATCTTGACTAAAGAAGAAAAGGCTCATTTGCATTATTTTTAATGCATTAGTAATAACCTCAGAGTACTGAAAATGCATTAAGGAAAAGAAAATAAAAGCATTTAGCCTTGTAAAAAGTTTAGGAAGAGAAAGCTCAGATTTGAATGATCTGCTTCCCTCTGTGTGTATCATCTTTTATCTCTATTTTCCTGGACTTTGAGTCTGAATCTCTTGCCTCTGTGAATGGTGTATTTTCTTGATTATCTCTAGGTACCTAGTACAAGGCTTTGCTCTGTATTAACTGAACAGCACAGAAAGTATGGCATAAGGAAGAAACGAGAGACACTTTATAGACAACTTTAACAAGGTTTTTTTTTTCTGTTTTTTAACAAGGGATGGGTCTTTGTTGACTCCATCTGCTCAGATAATAAACAAAGAAAAAATTGCTATCAAGCAATATCCATTTACTATTTCCAGAAGTTATTGTGGATATTTTTTAATAAGGCCATCTTGATTCTATTTGATGTTTTCAGCATATAATTATTATCACACACACACACACACACACACACACACACACACACACACACACACATTGGTCTCTGGGTTAGGGACCCATAACTACATAACTAGTTTAAAGTAGAAATAAAAAGTAGTTTAAAGCTACGTATATTGGTACAGTGGTGAGGTAGGAAGACTTCTGGGCTTTGTGACAAGCCATTCTTGCCTAATTGGTGAGGTCCAGGCCAATGTGTGATCCTGTCTAAATGGAGTTAGATGGTGCTTTAAAAGATGACACCTAAGTTGTCTTCAGGCCACCATAGATGCACACACATAAGCATAACCAAACAGATGCACATGTGTAATGCTTAGTTTCCTTGCCACCCCACATAACATTTTGTTGATTCTCTCAGAATTTCACATCATGTACCTTAATCACAACACTTCCGCAGTTTTTCCAAGTATCCCACTGGGGGACATACTGATTGAGTGGCATGCACTCCCATTTGAGGCTATGGTGATGATGTCCAGGCCATCACTGGGTGTATGGTCCACTGCAGACAGGGTATGTGTAGATGTCTATGGTTTCCAATTACCACCAAAACCTGGCAGAGGTCCAAGGTCTATGCTGCAGCTGCTGCTGCTGCTGCTGCTGCTGCTGGAGACAGTTCTGATGTGGGTAGCCTAGGCTGCCACCTAAGGGCATGGTGATACCTAAACCTGTACTGCCACTGAAGGCCATGTCTGGGTCCATAGTCCTACTGAAGTGGGACATGTGTTGAGGTCTATGGTCCAAGTTCTTACAAGAGGCCAGGATGAAGTCCATGGTCTGTGCTGCTACCTGAGTCCATGTTGATATCTATGCACTGTGTGGCTGCTGGGGGCCATAATGATATGAGTGGCCTGTTGGGCAGCCTTCAAGGACCTTGGCTGAGGTCTGTGGTCCTACTGTAGCAAAAGGATTTGTTGGTGGTCTGTGCTGTTGCCAGAAACCTTATGATGGTTTATGATCCGTGTTCCCACTGACTGTGAGATAGTTTCTCTATCAACTTGACATAAGTTAGAATCAATTAAGAAAATGCATTCACCAGATTAGCCTGTAGGCAATCCTCTGGTGCATTTTCTTGACTGATGTTTAATATATGAAGGTCCATCCCACGGGAGTGTTGCCACCCTTGAGCAGGTGGTCATAGATGCTATAAAACAGACTAAGAGTCCTTGAGGAGCAATCCTGTAAGCAGCACTCCTCTATGACTACTGCTGTGGTTCCTGCCTCTGGGTTCCTTCCCCGAGTTCCTGTTTTGGCTTCTTTCATTGGTAGATTTATAAGCTGCAAAATGATATTAGCTCTTTCCTTCCAAGGCTGCCTTTGCTCATGGTGTTTTATCACAACAACAGAAACTTTCAGTAAGACAACATGCTAAAAGCTTTAAGTAATGCATATGGCCTGTATATAAGTAACATTGAGGGCCTAGCTGTTTCTGTTGTCTATTTGATATTTCATATATGGATTCAACAAAGTTGATCTTACAAAATTTGAGGATTCAGTAGTGGTCACCATAGACAGCAGAGAAGACTGAGGGAAATCTGGTAAGTTTGGCCAATTGGTAGCAAATGAGGCAATAGTAGTAAGTTCTGCTGTGGTCTTCAACAGTAGGATTGAAACAGAGAACAATTTTTTTTTCTTACATATATCACAATGCTAGAATAGAGCATTGGGAAATTTTTTATCATAATGTAGTGTTAAATATTTGAAAGATATATATGTGTATCTTAACTAGAACAATACAAAATATGTATGTACTAAAACATTTCAGATGTCCCATAAATACGGTTCACCTACTACTTAATGTGCCAATTAAAAATTTAAAAGGTAAGGGCCTGAAGAGATGGTCTGTGATTAAGAACAGTTGCTGATCTTGCAGAAGACCTGGGTGAAATTCCCAGCACACTGATACAAGTTGGCTCGCTACTGCCTGTAACTCTAGCTCCCAGGCATTCAACTTATTCCTCTGTGCTCTGAAACACCTGAACTTATGTGTGCGCAAACGTATAGACACACATACATGATAAAAATAAATCTTAAAAAATTAAAATCTTAAAATTATGAGTTTTTAAATAGCAATAGGCTGTTGAAAAAGACATGGTACCTATTTCCACAGCCTGCCTCTGATCTGTAGGCAGCATAGTAATGAGAACCATTGTCTCAGCCTTTTCTGTTCCCTTCACTTCTCAGCCATGACTCTATATTGATGAAAGCATTTTCCAGCATGACTCACATAACTTATCCATGAAATCATTTTGGCTTATGTATTAAGAGCCAAAGTAGATAGCTACCAATTCTGGGCCAAGGCTCCCAAGACTGGATCAAGAGTGTATTTATAATCATAACCCATGGTCCTGCAGGCCAATCTTGAGAATGAGAGACATATGAAGATCCCAGCAACTCATACTCAGGGTCCTGGCTAATTTCATGCCATCTTGACACAGGCTAAAGTCGTCTAAGAGGAGGAAACCTCAACAAAAAAAATGTCTGTGGGCTGTGGGCAATCTTACTGGATATTTTCTTAATTAGTGACTGATGGAAGAGGGCTCAGACCATTGTGTGTGTGGCCATCTCTGTTCTGGTGGCTCTGGGAACCATAAGAAAGTAGGCTGAGCAAGCCATGATGAGCAAGCCAGTAAGCAGCATCCTACGATAGTCTCTGCATGAGCTCCTGCCTCCAGGTCCCTATACTGCTTAAGTTCTTGTTCTGATATTCTTTAATGATGAAGTGTGATATGGAAATGTGAGCTGAATTGACCTTTTCCTCCTCAATTTGCTTTCAACATGGTGTTTCATCACAGCAATGGAAACCCTAACTAAGGTACTCAGTCACGGCTCACTGAGACACATACATGTAAATTCAATATTCAGCTATGGAGGCTCTGTAGTAGTTTGAATGCAGTACTATTACAGAAAACTAGCTCCTGTAATTCATAGAAACATACATTAGGACTTGGGCATACAGGTGTGTAAGGCTGAAGAACCTTAGCTTCCTCATAGCCCTTTCTGGACAGATCCATCCAGAAAACAGCAAGGTGTGTTTCCCAACTGGAAAATACTATTTTCAAATCCAGTTTCAGGAAGCATGCAGTATGGGTACATATTAACTTGAAGATAGTGTTGAAATTAATCTTTATCTTTTTATTTGGGTTCTTACATGTTGTTGATTTGCAGATAAATATTAAAAAATTCTTAATATTAAATATTAATATTAGAATATTAAAATAATTTTTAAGCGTATGTCATCCAAACTTACACATTTTATCATAAGAAGATGTGAAAGGCGCCAGTTGATGCATATGTATTAAGGTTTACAAGAAGATTCAACAGAACCTGTACACATAATGACAATTGAACATATATACAGAATCAACCCTGGCATGTAATGAAATGGAATGTGGTGAGTTTTACATCACTTTTTAAAATATCAGATGTAATCATCCAGGAGTCAAGAACCTCAATCTTCCTCAATTCAAATTTTATTGTTTGATAGTTTGATAAAAGATACATAGAAAGATGTGATTTTTTGATATTATAGTTTGAAATTATTTCATATGCACCCAGAAGCTTTCTTGAATGGAGTTCTGCTAGATTGCCTAGGCAGGACAGATTTGCATCTCTTTGATGTTTTAAGAGACCAAGCTCCACCTTTGTATTTAATGCAGTAATGAATTGGTTTATATCATAATTTATAAATGCCTCAGTTCTTGTAATTTTATGGCATGGAACTGTCAGCTCTTATATGTCCAACAAATGGAAAGCAATATATTTCTGTTTTCCTTTGTGTTAAAAATGTGTGAATATGATTCCCATGAAAGAGTCAATTATTTCCAGCAAAGTCCTTCCATGACTGTAACGATCCAGGAAAGAACTTTTTCTTCCTTTAATATTTTCTGAAAACACTCACTGACTCTGTAACAATTGCTGTGGTTGAGCCAAAGTCCTTCACAGACTGAACTTGAGGATATTTTTCATCCTTTCCTGAACAACTGGCCTCAGTGACAATAGACTGCTCATCTGTACCAGTCAGATGTGGGTATTTTATTTTACTTTTGATTCCTGTACAGCATAATGTGAAAACATACATGTATCCCCTCTATATCATGAAGAATTTTTAAGTATGAAATTACATATAAAGACTTCTAATATGACCAGTTGTTAAATTTCCAACTACCTGTTCTTACTGAAAAACTAATGTATTAATTCACTTACTTTTTGTTTATTCATTCGTTCGCTCTTTGAATTACTCACCCACTGATTAGCTTCAAAGACAATAAGGTACACATTTGCAGGAAATATGAACTTAAAATAGGAGTGGGCTTGACACATGATTTTGCTGCTTATTGCTTTCTTAACCTATATTGGACTATGTATTTGAAACTTCCAAATATCAGTGTCCTATTCAGTAGAGAAAACAATATATACTTTATCACATAAAGGAACAATATGCAACAGGTTGTAGCATGGTGAGAGGGACACATGCTTATGTTTCGATGAATAGGCAAAGTGGTGATATGAATGGGTAATAGGCCTATAGTCCTGTGAGTGCACAGCAGGTATACAGTGCATTGAGTGGACAATAGGCCTCCTGTGCTGTGGGTGAGCCACAAGTATTATGCAGAGGCCACAGGCTACAGTACCAACAGTGAACAACAGAAGCACAATGGCATGAGTGGACCCCTACACTCCGCGCTCTTTACTTTGGCTCTTGCATCTTACCTAATTTCTTTTCTTAGGCCAAGCAAGATGGCTCTGGCATAAATGTATTTGCTCCCAATAACTGTCACATTTATGGCTCTACAATATCTAAGAGTTATTACTTTTAGCAATGTGAAGTGGAGTCTGCTTTACAGATCGTTTAACTATAATCTCAGTCTTCACCATTTCAGGGAAACACGGAGTCTCTTCCCCTGTAGTAATCATTGAGATTATGCCTTTCAAGCTTGTCCATATCAAAGCTCTGTTCTCTGTGCAGCTGGTTTTCCTTTCTTTGCATTATCATTTCCACTTTATTTATCAAGAATGTTTTCATTATTGGTTTGTTAAGTTAGCCATCTCCCACTGTATTTTTCTTAACTACCTTCAAGATGAAACACGAATCCATGATGTATTATAACTGACCTCAGATAACGTCTTTTCACTATCGGATCACAAAAACTAACCTGGAGAAATCTCTAACAGACAGAAAAGATCGAAGACTGATGAAAACTGACCACAATATTCAATAATTAATAAAACCACATTTTTCATAAAACTTTCTGTTGATCCTTTAATGACAGACTCTCAGTGTGTAGCCCATACTAGCCTCACACTCTTTATAAACTTTCTCTACTAAACTTCTTTACTCTTGTGATACAAATGTGCCTTCTTCTGCACAACTAGAATATATTCACCATCAGACTTATTAGTACTGATATGTGTTGCATGTATTTTGAAGTATAGTCAAAATGAGAAGTATAAAGTCAAGCAAACACAAAGAAGCAAGGAGTGTCTAGAGCAAAGCACGTGTCTATCCTAACTTCCATCTTCACAACATACAATACAGGGAAACAATGAAAGATAAGTCCATTAAAGATGAATCTACTACATATTGTTCACATGCAGAGATAGCAACAGCTACATTGTTGCTCCTCAACTCAACAGAACAGCTGCAAAACTCAACTACTAAATTATTTCTGACAGACTCAATGGATAAGCCACTCTTTGTAAACTGTCTTCCAACTTTCAAAAAATGACACATTTTCTGTAATTGGTTTTCTGCTATGCTGTTCCAAAACACTGAAAGTAAGTCTTTCTTTGTTAACCTCATAAATTGTATGATCAATTAAGAACTCCTTTAAGACTTTGTTCCATTCAGACAAAATGTCAGTTTCACTGTGTTCATAAAGTTATTTGCTGTTATTTTTATCATACAGAATGCTGTTTTGTCTGCCACTGAGGCTGCTTTGAGACTTATAAACATCCCCTAAAATTCTGTTCAGTAGTTATTTTGCATGCCAATCAGCTGTATTGATTTCCATATTGAGTGGAGAATTTGCTGTCAGCAGTGCTTGAGTGTTACCCAGTTCAACTGTTTATCGCTGATCTTTTCAAAGCCTTTGGGCTACAGGTGAACTGAATTGTGGCATTTATAAATATTTTTCTGCTTTCTTATTTTGTTAAAAATATTATCAAGCTAAGTGGCCTTTTTATGTAAATGGTAAAATGAAATTTTATGAAATTTTAAAGAGGTAAAGAAAATATGCTTGGAAAATGTAAAAGTGAGGGCTTTCAGTGAGATTTCAAATGGGCTCTTACATGAAAGCACCTGTTCTGTGACATTACGTGCAAGAAAAGCTATTCCTACAAACTTTTTAAAGGGGCATACGCAAAAGTATAAATTCATCGAGCATGAATTTATTTTCTTATTAATACAAGCATTATGGAACTTTCCAATATCTAATGGGGAGCAGGAAAATTTCCTAGCTTGTGAAGCTTTCCTCATATCTCTGGGAGACAGGTTAAACAATGTCTTGACAAAACTTCTCTAACCAATACTATACTATAGTATACTATAATATACTGGCTCTAGCTCCTAAATAAAGACATGGAGACCTTTTATTTATTATAAGCTTCAGCACTATAGATGGGCAGGTATTCTTCTATTCTAAACCAATCCTAACCCGTCTATGGTTGTCTACTACCATCTACTTGCCTTATTTCTTGCCAACTTAGTCTTGCCCTGGCCGATCCTGCTTCATCAGTGTCCTCATAGTGACTCCCCTGGTGACCTGCTCATGATAATTCTCTCATGACAAATCATCCCTCATGGAGAATCTCTCCTCTCTGTTCCCTACTAGAAACCCTCTCTTAGAATTGAAAGTCTAGCCTCCTCAACTCCTGCCTAACTATTGGCTGATAAGATTTTTATTAACCAATCAGAGATAGTGGAAAACAATTTTACAAAACATTGAGATGGGAGATTCTTGACAATGCCAATGTCTGAACTGTAACCAGATCTCTGGGCACAGTAATCAACATCTGAATTCACAGTGTACAAAAGAATCTCCAAACATCCAGGAGCTGAAGCAGTGGGTTGTCTTCTGTTCAGCTCTCCCATGGCCCAAGACAAAAAATTTTTGATCCTTGTACCTTACCATTCTCGGTTATATCCATATCCAGGTCCACCTCAAAGGAATCTCTTTAAGTAGTGTTTATTTGCTTGAAGTAATGGCTCATTCCCATAGTTGAGTACGTGATAGGCTGGGTATCCTTTCTCCTTTGTCATCACATGATTCAAAGAGTCCATTTCCTCCATGTTTTGAGACTGGATGCATTCATTGTCATATTCATGCTTCCCTTGGACCATTCTAACTTTTTGCTGCCCCCCTACATTTCCCTCAGTATGTGCCCAGGCTTTTACAACCCTCCAAACTTAACTATCTTTAAGGTACCTTGCCCCCTATGTTCAATTCTAGATTATCAATCATCCCAGAGTCACAGAACAACAAAACATGATGTTATGTAACTGCCTACCTGCTGCCATATGGCCTGTGCTTATGTATCATGGGATACTCTTTTTGTCTTTGATGTTTGGAAAGGATGTCTTCTCTGATACTTGGATATGTCAGCATAGAGTCATTTGTGGTGCCTTTGCATTGCTCAAAGAACTAGGGACTTGGTACAGCTTGACAGTTCTCTTGAATGGAAAGGAGCTAAGATAATCAAAGTCTGTAACTTTGGAAGAGCTTTCTGTTTTATCACATTCAGGAACTGACACTGAAGCCCATATGGTCCATGGCTCTAGCAGAAGGTCTGAAGGTGCTGATACAGAAGCATAGTGATATTCCTCAAAACTAACTTTCAAAAGTAGGGCTATCCTAAGTTAGTGTCCCTGTTTAAGGGTCATTAAAATCCAGTGGCTGGCAATGGTAGAACTTATACTGTATTTGAGAGTTATTACTCATACAAAGGGCTCTCTTATCTTGTACACACCAGCAGAGGGGGCTTCTGTAGTCATGCTAAGCATCCCTGGCTTCTGACTACTTCTCTGTCCCATTCACAGTTGACTAGCTAGATTGTGCCTGGAGGCATTCTCTCTTACATAATCCTATTCTCCTTCCTCTAAGAATATGCCCCTCCCTTTTCTGCTGTCCAGTTATTCAGTACATTATTTCGATTGTGATTTTTGTTAATGGCTTCATTTTTACTGAGATAAGATGAGATACCTTGACTTTTAACTTTACCTACAAGCCAGATTGATCGATCTATAGGCTTTTCTCAAGTCCTTGCCTACACACTTATGTGCATCTGTCCCTAGCTCAAATCTACTCCCTTTAACTCAGATAACTACATATTATTCATTTGTCAAGAGAGAACACGAATCCAGCCATTTCAAGACACTTTCCCTAAGCTACCAAGAGAGGTTCTGCTCACCTCTGGTCCTACAGGGTCTTAAAACATACTTTCTACCTGATTTCCTCTTTATTTGTTATTACTTCTTCATTCTTTTTGTTATTATTTATAGGTAATTCACAAAAGTTCAGTGTTGTTTTGGCTTTAGGGACTCGTAAGTTTTTAATTCACTGAATACGCAATAATTAGAATTTCAATTCTGTTTTAGTGTCCAGACATTTGAGCACCCACAAATTCATTTGAATGTGCCAGACTTTCTTATTGTAGTGTATATTATAAAGTGATAAGAGTTGAATAAATTAAATTTAAGCACTCACAGCACACAGCTACTAAGAATTATATATTGTAAATATAAGCATATGATATATATATCATATATATCACATATATATCTTCATTCCATAAGTTCAATGATAATAGATTATTAAAAGTTCATGAATTTCAAATATATGGGAAATTTAATTATTTTACTATTTCCTAATTAGTAGTATGTGTGTGGGGGAAGATTTCATTCAATGGAAACTTCCTGGATATTTATAAAGTGCAGCAGGTCCATAGAACAAACAGGCTCTTACCAGCACGTAACAACTTTATAGAAATATTGTCTTTCTCTGCTTAATTATGTCCAGAAAATGATGATGGATTCTTCTGTATCTGAAGGACATTGATATTAAAACCTTATTCCTAAAGCTTTGTCACCTACACAGTTTAGACTTGACGTGAACAGTGTGTAACTGGCCCCAGGAAATTTTACAGTAGTTATTGAAATTTACAGAAGGAGACAAATGCACCAGTTGTTCACACAGTGGCAGAGACCGTTTTAATATATGTTTCTAAAGCATTTATTTAAATTAATATTGAGTTAAAAGCAATAATTTGCATGAAAAATGTATACCATTAGCTACCCTAGATATTGATAATCACAATTTTTTTCTGAAAGAAAAAATGTTTCAGAATTGATCTTTACTAAAAATAATTAAAAAACCTGAAAGGTAAATATGTTTGCTTTAGAGGTAGACAGTAAAAATAAATGTATCCCATATTAAAAGTGAATTTTCTGCACTCATGTCCCACCTTTGCTACCATCTTTCCACCCTCCTTACAATGATCCCTCAGCCTTGGAAGGAGTCTCTAATTCTTTTCCCCATATACTTAAGTCATAGAATATGTACGTAGAAAATGTGGCAAGTACTCATCTAAAAGTATTCACCCTGCTATTTAGTTTTGATAGTGCTAAACGAAGCTATACATGATACTTGAGGAGAAAATAAATCAACAGTAGTATCCAGCTGTAAACCTTGGAAGCTGCAATACATGTTGGCCTGGAAAGATACTCCTATAATGCAATAGTGTCACAAATGTCATGTAGTAATCAATTTCTTCCAGACTGAACATAAGGCTAGTTGCAGTAAAACAAATGGCTACTTATCAATTAAATAAAGTCTACTCGGGAGAAATGTTAGGTTTTTAAATTATCAAAAGCTAAATCCAAATATATATTTAAATAGAGTTTTTTTTTCTCTTTTTATTATTAACCATTCCATTTGTTTACATCTAAAACGATATCTGACTTCCAGGTTACCCCTCCACAAAACCCCCATCCCACATTTGCTCTCTCCTCCCTCCCCTTTGCTTCTATGAGAATGCTCCCCCCACCCTCTCCCACCCCACCACTCCAGCATCCCCCTATGCTGGGGCATCAAACCTCAATGGGGCTTCCCCGCCCATTGATGTCAGACAAGGCAGTCTTTTGCTACCTATGTATCTGGAGCCATGGATCCCTCCCTGTACACTCCTTGGTTGGTGGTCTAATCCCTGGGAGCACTGCATGGTCCGGCCAGCTGATGTTCTTCCTATGGGGTTGCAATCCCCCTCTACTCCTCTAGTCCTTCTGCCAGCTCCCCAACCAGGGACCTGGAGCTCAGTCTGATGGTTGGCTCCAAGCATTCACATCTGCATTGGTTGGTTGCTGACTGAACCTCCCAAGGAGTAGTCACACCAGGTCCTTATCAGCAGGTGCCTCTTGGCAACAGGAACAGTGTTGGGGTTTGGTGTCTGCAGACAGGATGGACTCCCAGGATGAGCAGTCCAGATTGCTCTTCCTTCAGTCGCTGCTCCATTTTTTCTGTTCTCCCTTTGGACAGGAACATTCCTGGATGAAAAACTGAGATGTGGGGTGGCTCCATCCCTCGACTGGGGCCATACCTATCTACTGGGGGTAGTTTCTACAGGTTCTATCTCACCTTTGCTGCACATTTTGGCTAAAGTCATGCCCAATGGGTCCTGGGAGCCTTTCATTTTCCTGGCATCTAGGACCCTCCAGTGGATATGCCTAGTTCCTCATCTCTCACTGCTACATATTTTCATTTGATTTCCTGACCCTCTGACCCTCTGTACCTCTCTCGTTTTCCCTCCAGTACCTGATACTGTCCTTCTTTATTTTTCGCCCTCCTCTTTCCCTCCTAGGTGCCCCCTTCCTCCACCTCCTGCAGCTATCCTGTTCCCCCTGAAAGCAGTACTGAAGTATCCACATCCTGATCTTCCTTCCTCCTAAGCTCTATATAGTCTGTGGGTTGTAACATGAACATTGTGAGCTTTTGGGCTAGTATCCACTTATCAGTGAGTACATACCATGTGTGTCATTTCCTTTTGTTCTTTCTTTAGTGTATATGCATGTAGGTGTGTTGGCTCATATAGCATGTATATGGAAAACAGAGGATAACTTATGATAGCCAGTTTTATTTTTCCACAAAATTGGTTGGTGGGATAGAGTAATATGTTCTCGTTTGAGGGAAAATGTCTACCCATTGAACCATCTTTCAGTTAGCCAGAAAAATATGAACAATGTAGTTCTCCAAATTCTATTAAGTTGACCTATTCTGAAATTAAGAACATCATCTTTTGTTAATATTTAAGCAGTAGAAAGAATACTCGTGTATGATGAAACTCAAATTAATTGTGCAAATGATGAGCCTTTTCCCTTTTTTATATTTCATTATATTTCTTAAAAAATCACAGTTAAATGCTCACCATTCACACTCTCATTCTATGCTGGTCTCTGTGAACAAGACGTTTGTCTTTACATTTCTAGTACGTGAGGCTCTGAGGGCACACAGCTGGTTGAAAAAATAAACTTAAGCAGAGAGTCTAGTTAGCCTGCATCTTTGGTGAGGGTACAATGGATAAGTTTCCCTGGGAGGAAGTTCTTCTCAGCCAGAGTTCCCGCACAGTTGAGTGAAGGTTGGAGGGCACCATATTGAAGTAGAGGAGAGTCTTGGAGGGAGAATGCCCTTTTCTGTCCTCCAAGGCAAATCCTCCTCTCTACGGCTGGCTCCCTCATTCCAGTGCCTTATTGTCTTGCTTCTCTCAGACTTACAGGAACAAACTCTACACACAGAGTAGACTAAAGAGTCAACAGTGCTTTAGGGAAGCGAGATTACTCATTAGCAATGTGTGATGATCAAATTCTGCAGGCCCAGCTTGCCATTGCTTTGGAAATTTTCTTCATCTTGACCTGTTACACTTGAGAAGTGGACCTCCATGCTTGCTTCCTCCATAATTCTTCTTATGTCAGTGTATTTTGAAGAGCATCTGTGGTGGTTTTAAAGATGCTTTGCCCATGGAGTAGCACTATTTAGAAGTATGGCCTTGTTGGAAAAAGTGTGTCACTGTGGGGTGGGCTTTACAACCCTCATCCTAGCTGCCTAAAAGTTAGTTTTCTTCTGTTTGTTGAAAGACTCTCAGCTTCTTGGCAGCATGCCTGTCTGGAGACTACCCTGTTTCCCACCACGATGTTAGGGGACCAGACTTTAGAACCAGTAATACAGCCCAAGTTACATATTGTCCTTTATAAGAGTTGCCTTGGTCATGGTGTCTCTTGATAGCGGTAAAACCCTAACTAAGATAGCAACTTAAAATCTCCAGTTACCTTTTTGAGTCAATCAGAAAGTCCTTCCAGAAGCCTAAACCAGGAAGCCATAGAAACAGGCTGTTGTCACTTGAAGAGACAGGAAACCCACTAGCTTACGGCATGAGCCATGGAATGTATGGGGGTGATGGGGTACACTACTGTAATCAAACCCAGTTATAAATTATCTTTTAATGGTAACTCTATAATCTCTTTCTAGTCACTATAGACATTGAAATTCATTCTTAATGTTACCTACATGACTTTTGTTAATATTTTATCACTACATATCAAGAAAATCTTTATCTGTGATCATTTACCACTCTTGAGGCACTGAACTACAGTAGTCATATGTAAAGCCTCTATAACTGCAGGACTGGATGCTTGCCTTAAATGATCATCCGTAAGTTGAATCTCACAAAAGCAGTGCGCCTTATACTTTATATTTCTTCTGAATCTTCTTAATGTTCTTCAATGCTACATAAAACCCCAGTCCGTTTAATACTCATATTGCGAGCCATCATTCAATATGCGAACCAGGTGCCTTCTGATGAATTCTTAGTTTTCATTGACTTAAAATGTTCTATTGTGGCTTAATCATTTGAAGCAACTTCTAGTGGAATTAGTTAATTACAGATTGGCAGGTTATGTGTTATATTGCTCCTCAAATTTTAGACTTCCTGTCATATTGCTTTAGATAGTAACTCTTTGCATACCTGGATACCCTACAATTGTGCCATGGCTTTGCCACCTTATCATTTACTGTACATACATACATTTTTGCAGTCTGGATAGACTAGGTTTCAATGAAGTTATTGTTTTAATTTGTATATATTTATTTCTCTGTGTGGTGTATACATAGATGCCTTCTCTTTGTGTTTTAGTGTGTGTGTGTGTGTGTGTGTGTGTAAGCACAGGTACACTCGAATACACACTCATGTGTGAACCAGAGTTCATCATCAGATATCATCCTCTAGCTTTCTCCAACTGAGACTCAGAACACTCACTGAACCAGGGCTCACCATTTCCTTGGGCTAATCTGTCTGGTCATCAATCTCCAGGGGTGTTAGTGTCTTTCAATCCCTAGAGTGCTGGGGTTATAGCAGATGATGCCGTGCTCCTCCCAGCTTTTTAAGTGAATGTAGGTAATCAACCTTAAGATCTTATGCTTGACTACAAGCAATTTACTCACCAAGACACTTGCCCAACCCCAGGATTTTGATTTTTGTATGCAGCTTGCCTCTTGAAGTTGAAAATTTCTATCATTCTCAAATTGGTACGATGTAATATAATTTATACTGTTAAATTATGCTATAAGTTGGTTGAAAGTAGTTTTTCAGAGGAAGGAAGCTGCCACTTATCTCTTCCAAAATCTCTTGTTTTGGGTCAGGCTGGCTCCCTAGCTCTTGAATGAAGAATGGGAAATAACAGCCAGTAACTATGAATATAAAAAACATTGCCCACAGAACATTATTGTCTATCCTGTGACCTAAATATGCCTGGAGTGGACATAGAATTTGTCAGCTCATCATTCCTGCAGGGAGAGTTCGGTAAGTATTATCTTGTGTAATAATCTAGAATGACTTTAAACAGTTAATCAAGTATGTCAAGAGTTGATCTACTGAAGGCAGTTTTAAAAGTTACTATTTGACAAATGTGAGACTGGTGCTAAGGTTTAAATTGGAGTGTCATGGACCTATGTGTCCACACCTAAAGGATTAACATAGCAGCTGGCATCTCAGAAAGAGAAATTCTTGAAACAAGATGAAAATCTTCAACATCCTGTTCTTTTATATGTGTCCTGCATGCATAGAGTCTAGCCTATAGAAATTAATATAACACCAAGCAAAAGCAGAAGAGCAACTAGCAAGAGCAGATAAATAAGCATCACATAGCAGTGTTATAGTATTGACCTAGTAACAGATACAGGTTGAGCTGCGTTTCTGAAAGTGCAAAGTTAACACTTTCGAGTCAGTGGGTTAAAAACATCCAGCAGAAATCAACTGGGGAAACTGAGCAGTCAACTGGGAAAACCATGGCTGCTGTAGACCAATCTCCATGATGTGCAGAACACATATAGAAAAACAGATTGTTGAAGACTTTCATCTTGTTTGAAGAATTTCACTTTCTGAGATGCCAGTTGCTATGTTAAATGTTTAGCTGTGGGCACATAGGGTGTGGAAGCTCCTAGTTCAAACATTGGCATCATTTTCACAATTGCCAAATAGGAGCTTTTAAAGCCCCTTCAGTAGATCTACTCTTCTGACATACTTGATTAACTGTTAAGTATATACTAGATTATTTATAATGCCAAAGTTTTCACCTGGCATTTCAACTTTGTTATTTATTTTTTAACTTTAAAAATATTTGTATTTTGAAAGTTTGTATGGGTATTTCATCTGCATGTATGTATGTTTACCACATGCATCCATTATCTACAGAGGTCAGAATAGCTAATTGGATTCCCAGGAACTGAAGTTATAAATGGTTGTAGCCTGCCATGTGGGAGTAGGAACAAAATCTTAGGTATTTTGGAATAACAGCCACTACTCTTAACCCTATGTCATCTTTCCAGCTCTAGCTTCAATTTTTTTTTATTTTCTTAAACTTCTATTCAGTCCTGAAAAATAATATTCTTATATTCATTGTAAGCATGTTTTACCCTCTGACTTTATGACTGCAGTATTGATAAGATGCTAAAATCCTACCTTGCCCATTGTAATCGCTGGACCATCCTGGGGTGACCTTGAGAGTGAATTAAATATCACTATGTCTTCATATGATATATGGTTTTGAATGTTATTTTTATGCCACACATAACATTGTAGACTCATCGTATCATGTGTTTATGAAAGACACAAATCTCATTTATCAGTGAATAATTTCTTTAAATTCCAACAACCTTTTCTAGATCACTTGTGTTGGAAGACAAATACAACTTTAGTTGTTTCTGTTCTTTAAGAATGCATTTGAGTATACAGAAAAATTATCAGTTACTTCAAGTCAAGTCATCTTATGACTTCACAATCTGAAGCAGTCACTGTGCCAGGCCCCTCATTGTCAATGACTCTAAGTCTAACAGAGTCTTACCACTGTGGATCTGAGTCCTTCCTGAATGTGTATTCAAGGAATAATTTGTACCTACAATGATCAAAGCTGTGGGTGGGACTGAGAATCCACTTCTAAATACTCACATGGCTTTGGTTATAGATGTCATCTTTCTAAGTTTTCTACAGGCTGCATATGGCATGATGGTAGAATTTCTCCAGATTAGTGACCCTACTGCAAGAGAAATGCCAAGACAAAAGTTCTGATCTTCACAGTTCAATGTCAGAAATGGTATTTCACTGTGTCCAGCATATTCCACCCAACTTGGAGATATTTTGGAAGGGAACCATATTGAGTGGCCAGAATATGAGGGAACATCTTGGAAGCTGGGTACTGCTGTTCACCAATCCACACATGTAAAATCATTTATTTTTGAGACCTTCGAAACCCCTTTCACTTTGCAACATCAATTGAAAATGCTCATTTTTCAAGTGACAGATGGACAGATGGATGTGACTGTTTTCATATGCTTTACAGTAACCTTCTCAACTGGGTAAAGCAAGCAGGATGAGTTCTACTATGCTCAGAGAACATGGGAGAACATTTCATTTTGATCTTGGTTTCTAAGTCTTTATTTTGTAGTGAACTTATTCTAGAGCTTTCAAAATGTTGTCTCAGCTCAATAAAAGCTGAGTCCCCTGAATTTAACATCATATCTGATTTGATTTGGCTCTTAACAGCCAGCAGTAAAGATCACTAGGCACACAACTATCAATCTCTTCACCATTGTCCCATATGCCCCTGGGGTTCTTCTGTCCTGTGTGTCTGATACACAGTAGTCTATGTGAGACACTTAATTTATGCTCCTAGTACTTTTGATGTTTAGTTGACCTAAGCCAATAACAGGCATTTAGGAGCCAGGTGGAAATGAAAGAATTTGGTCACCATCTTCTCTCTGTTCTCTTTTGTTTTTTTGCATTCTTGATAGCTACTCTTCCGCATGACATCTGAGCTTGAACATTAGCACACATTCAGTCTGCTTGACCCTTCCAAGAGAGAAAAGACCACGGCCTTCAACTGCTATTTCTGAGAGCCTTGACTATCCATCAGCACTCTCTATTCTCTGTCCACTTCAGAAAAGTACCCCTTCATTAAATCCTCTTCAAAATCTTAATGTTTCTGTTTTGAGAGATAGTCTTGTCCTTCTTTGCTTTTTCTTCTCCTATTTAGCCAGATGTTAGGTTCATACATGAATGTCCACAGTTTTCCAGTATGTGAATACGTGGAACTGTGTATATAGCAACAGAGCCACAAAGGTGAGGTAATCACATGGAATGCTATTCTGCTGTGGATTAACATAAATGCATCTTGAGGTTTAATAGAACAAGGGAGGTCATCTTCAGAGAAATCTGCACTTAGAACTTGTCTTGATTTTCATGAAGCACTGTCATTGATGCATGAGATATGCTTTTTTTTCAGTTTATATTATTTTCCATATTGAAAATACCATGTATGTGTTTGAGGAAGAGTTCTAAACGTATCTTCCAACAGATTGGCATTTAAAAGTCACACAGTCTGGAAGTGACAGAAGTGACACAGATACCTCAGTTGTGAAAGGACACTTCTTTCAAGAAAGAAGTAGGCAGTCTACCATCACTATAGGTTTCTTAATGTTCTGGGTGCTCTATGATGAAGCTGATACCTCATAGTCCAGCCCTTAGCACCACAATTTTTCCTTTAGCAGCTGGTAGGTGTAATTCTCTTGAAGGACCCATATGAGGGAGACCACACCTGACACCAGGTTATAATACACAGATATCTGCTGTCACCTCCCTTTAAATAAGGGAGAAACAATGGAGTGGAGGGGGTTTCATATATTCTCCTTTTTAGTCATTAAGGACACAGCTCATACACATTTTCCCACTTGCTAATCTGTTTCAGGTAATAGACTCATTCAGAAACAGTAGTCTATTCTCCCTGAACAGCAGTCAGTTACTGTAGTCTGTAAGTACTAGAGGGCAAAGGGGAATGGGGAAATGTGGAGTAGATACAAAAATCAGTTCACTTACTTTTTTCCTGTTTATGTAGTGAGTAAACCCAAATCATGTCAATATCTACTTGAGGAGGTAAAAAGATTTTAAAGCCATATATGTGAAGTGATACCATTTTCACTATTATTTCTGAAAGCTTGTGATGCATTTACATAAGGCAGAAACAGAAAAGCTTCCTACTGGCTTAATTCTCCTTTGCTACCTTTTGTATATATACTTGCCTGAACATCTGCACACACAGGTAAATACACAAACACACACACTTACAGATATATGCACACACATGTACGTATGCACAATGTGCATATGTATAAATATATATATATATATACACACACACACACATACACACACACACACACACACACACACACACACACACACACACACTCAGTCTTGTTAAGTTGGAAAAACTGGAAAAGAAGAGCAGGGTTATCAGAAGGACATCATTAGGAATTAAAAATGGAACCAGTTATGATTTCACAAAGAATTGAACAACAGCGCTCTTTCCTGAGGTGATCAGAATAAAAGAACCTAAAACAAAACAAAATCACTACCTGTCTTCCCACCTGAGCATCACAAGGGATGGAGGTTAATCAATAGAGTCAATAATCAAAACAAACAAACAAAGGGAAAAGCAGGCACTGAGCGTCTTTCTGGATAGACAGTCTCAGCCACTGATACCTGAGAATGTTGGAACTCTTACTTTGTGTGTTCATTGTGAACATGAATCTGTGACACATCTGGAACAGGTCTGCCTGGAATGATGTGTTGGTAGGATTGTCACTTCACCTGTAGTCACTTTCTCACTGTGATATTTGTGTGATAATAAAGTGCCGACAACCACGTGATGAGTTAACATTACTCAGAATCCCCTACCTGAGTCTACAAAAGACAAAACAAAACGAACCAACAAAAAAGAAAAACAACCAAAGAACCCTTTTATATATTTCAGTTTAGGGCCTCCTGATTGATAAAAATCTATTAACATGTTCTAACATCCATTCATATAATTGAACTCCTAAGAAAACAAGTTAATTTGTTGAAGTTCAACTGCAAACTGATTAAGGAGTGAACTATTTGTCTGCTGCCTGCGTTGGAGAATAGGGAGGGTGCATCTACTTAAAGACATGCTCTGTGCCAAACACAGTGGCCACTTACACATTATTAGCGAGCTAAATTTCTTCCAGATCCTCCAAGGCAGGAGTTGTCTTCATTTCTCAGACTAGAGGACTAGAATTCAGAATGTTATACAGTGTCTCAGTGGCAGACATGGATATTATGACATGTTGTAAAACTTTCCATGATAAATTGGTCATTATTTCTGAGAGCCAGATAGAAAGTCCTTAATTAGAATTTTGAAATGTGCTAGATAATTCTCAGTTTTATGCACCTAGGTTAGAGAATGATCCAATTAGGAATACAGTCAGGCTTCTGAGTAGACAGGTGGATAGTTGAATGTGGCGCTCCATATTAAAGTCAAATGGAAATCAGCCCCAGTACCTGCTCATTCTTCAGTCTAGTACAGCCGACACCTGAGTGCCTAGCATGTGATGTCATCCATGAATTTATTTTGTGCTTAACAAAACAGTATGCACCTGCTGCCTGCAATAATTTATTATGCAATATTAGAGACTTGCTAATGAATACAATTTTAATTATATAATGCAGGAATTTGATCAGCATATAATACAGTAATATAAGCAAAAGTATTTGCAGGCAAAGAAAGAGAAAACCATAAAAAATATCACAAGAAAACCAATTCATAAAATTGAAATCTAATAGCTTAAAACAAGATAAAATCATTTGATATCAGACCAAAAAAAAAAAAAAGCAAAATGTAATGACAAAATGATACATTATCTCTATGCAGATACCAAAATTGAATTTTAAATTTCAGAAGTTTGAAAGGATTTGGGAAACAACTCTCATATGTGAAGTCTGGGAGCATACAGAACAAAATAGATATTCCTGCTAAATCCATCTACAGGTATTGCTCTACGGAGACAGTCCAGTGTTTCTTAAGTGAAAAGAAACGAAGAAGTTGCAGGATCCAGTAGGCCTATTTTAGGGTGTACAGAACATCAAAGGACATGGATATCCTGAGAGAGTTGCACCCTGTGTTCATGGCAATGTTATTCACAACCACCTAAGTGGCAATCAAGCAGCCGTCAGGGAACAAGGAGGTGAGAAAATATCCCTACACATATCCACTTCAGTACACAATTGCATTATGCAAGGTATAAATCTATTTCTCCGATCTCTGTTGTTTTCAGCCACTGAACATCTTGTCAATTCAGTGCTGCTGTCTACTATATAATTCTTCAAGTAATAAATATAAAAATTGTCTAGTTTACAGGATTCTTTTTTGGAAATTTATCTTTGCTGCGGTTAGATTTTAAGTGCTGGATTCTAGCTGAAGTTATTCTATACATTCAAATATCTACAGAAACGCTTCACCTCTACCATAGTCCCAAAGAGTGACAGAAGCTTAGAACATAGTCATTCTCGTTAATTTATTTAATAATAGATCCTATTTCTCTTCAAAATTTTCTTCTTATGCCTGACACCATTCTTCCTCCATGCATGTACATGTGCATTTCCAGGCTGGAATTCCTTTAGAGGGTAATCTAACAAAACTCTGTTGATGGCAATCTTCCTTATTGCTATCCTCAAATAATCATTCCAACATTTTCTCTACCATCCTCTTCCCTATCTCTCACATCTTTCCTTCCTTCCCTTTTGCTATCTTTTCTGAGACATAAACTATGTCTCACAGTGTGTCCCAGGCTATTCTCCAATAGGAGAGACCAACACTAAATTCTGCTGCTTAACACCAGGGACCATAATTCACAGTGGTGAGTCCTAGACCTGTGTACATTTCCCCAGCTTTCACTCTAGCTACTGCATCACATATGATCAAATTCTATTAAGAGATGCACTCATTCTAGGTTAACTTGTTGCTGCTAAAGAATTAGAATAATTTTTATATATTTATGTCTAACCTCCTTAGTGGGATTTTAAGATCTTTGTTTGGTAATTTCTATTATTTTATTATTGGTGTATGGTGTATGGTGGTGTGGGGAAGTGTTTGCTGGCATCTATATATGTGCACCAAGTATGTGCAGTGCACTTTAAGGCTGGAAAAGGGTGCTGGATTCTCTAGATGTGGAGTTACAGGTTATTGTGGGTTACCATGTGGGTGCTGGGGATAGAACTCAGGTGTTCTGTAAAAGCTCTCTCTCTCTCTCTCTCTCTCTCTCTCTCTCTCTCTCTCTCTCTGTGTGTGTGTGTGTGTGTGTTTGTGGGTGTTTGGATGTGTTGTGTGTTCTAGATTATACTGGGTTTGTGTTTTGTTTTAAAACTCTGAGCATATGTTTTCTTCATTCTACTGTTCCTCCCTAATTCATTCAGGGGGACCACTTCATCTTTCCTCTGTACCTACCAAGGGCTTCCTGGGATTTTTAAAACCTCAACTCACTTGTATTATGTAGTGCCCTGGACTAATCACAGAACACTATCAATAACTAATTTTCTTTTGGTTGTGTATACCTTACCCTGTACACTTTCTACGTTTTTTATTTCTGTATTTCTGTGAATAAAATATAATGCCTGCACAACTTAGAAATAAAACCTGAGAAGGAATAGGATGTTCGGAAAAATTCAACCCAGATTACTCTAAGGAAAAATGTTCCATAGAATAGAACTTCTAGAAATTAGGAATAGGGTACCCTCTTTCTACAGTCTGATATCCATCATTTCTGTATCTGAACTTTTAAGAACAACTTACTGTCTCCATTCTGTTTCGTTAATCTTGTTTTTTTCTCATGTGTGTTCTGTATGTGAGTTTGAATTTTTAGCTTGGTTAGATTCTAGGTTAGATTCTATCTAAATATCCCATGAATGAGTTTCGCTTCAAAACCCATTACTGTTTCCTATTTCCTTAAATGATCAGTAAAGAGCCTTATTGGTTTCTGTGTTGTTACTTCAAGTGACAAGAATGCATGTAACCAACCCACGCTGCATCATAGTGGGCCAGAACCCACCTAAGACTAAACAGCATGCATGTGCCCATTTTACATTGGCATGCACATCTTGTTTCAACACTTTGTTATTTATTATGGTAACGCTGGGACCTTGTGCATGCTAGGAAACACTTTACCACAATGTTACATGCCCATCCTTTGGGTGCTTCTCTTTGTTTCAAGACTTCACTTAGGGTATAGCCATCACATCTGAGTTCTTTTTAAGTTCTCTGCTAACCTACTAGGTCTAGACACTCTTCCTCTCTGCACACATTGCCCACTCTGAGCAGAGAGGAGCAAGAGTGACAGCCATTCTCAGGACAGTCAACATTTTGACCTATGTTTAGAGACCTCAATACTTGTCCACATTTAGTCTTGAGATGCTTTTCTGAGTAATTTTGCAGGCAGTTATTTACTTAAAAGCACATTTGTTGATTAGAATCACATTGATGTTTTGAGAATTAAGCATCCTGGTCCTATGCAATTTTACAAAAGAAGAAATAAATAGCAGATTAATTTTTATATGGTAATTTACAATTGTTACTGTCACCCATCCACTGGTGCTCTGGCTCCGGAGTTCATTAGCTACAAGTAAATGTCAATATATAAAATGTATCAAAAGCATGAAGGGAGGCTCATATTTCCCCTTTAGTATCTCCTTCCTCCAAATCCCATGGCCTACTGTGTCCACTGCAGACTTGTCTTCAAGGCAGGCACCTCTTCTGACGGGGTGATGCCCACCATGTTGAATGAATGGAAAGAACATCTCCAGACAGGTCCACGATTCTGAGAAAAATAGGACTTGATCCTTAGCTTTTAATTTCAGAATGAGTTGTGAGACGGGAGATTTAGCCTTGCCAACACAAAATCGACAACTCAGATCCTTGAAAACTAATTGCTAGTTACAGTTACTTCATTGAAGATCTGTTTTGTATTATTTTTCCAGCCAGAAAAATATAAGACTTGGTCGTGTTTTTATTTGCAACTTTGTTTTAGATGGTAGGACAATTTGGCATGATGTCATCAAACTTTAACATACCGAAAGATCTATTTGGATAATATAATTAATGATGGGCAATTATACTGTGTAGGAAATGCTTCAACAGACATTATTTTATGTGATGTAGTTTCAAAGGACACCAAGTTATTTTTGAAACATAATCTTCCCAGGAAAGTGTAATTTTCAGTGCATGAGAAACTCGACTAGATAAAAATTGACATTATCCAATAAGTGAGGTTATTTCTATTTTCAGTCTTGGTACATTTCTGTGCCTTCCATTTCTTCCCAGTCGTGAGTATCCATTTTTAAATAGAATGTTACTATGGACATTTCCCAGTGATAAAAACTGACAGTTTTTAAATAAGCTACAATATATATTCTATTTTTAGACTTTGCCCATTTTTTTAAAATTCACTTCTCATAGATTTCTGTCTTTGTTCTTTGTGTAAATTCATTAACTTAAGAACATTCTCTAGAATTGGAGAAAGTGTAATTACTTAATAAATTATCAAAGGCAGGGTGTCAAAGAGAGGTGGTTGGGAATAAAACTGAGTCTGGGAAGATAAAACCCCTTATGGCTTATCCACCTCTGTTATAGTAATGTCCTTGGGATTATGCCTCTTGATATTGTAAGTAAGTCACTTCAGAGAAAACATATTTTTAAGGGACTTGTGTGAGATTTTACATTTATAGAAGTCACCATGAGGATGGAGATATGGCTCAATTGCTTCTCTCACAGGCATAAGATCCTTGGTTGAATAAATCAGGCATGGTGGTGCTCACAGATAAGTCTAACCAAAGAAGAAAGACCCATCATGAACTTGGGACAGCCTATCCTGTGGGCTGGAGACAGGACACAATGAGGAAGTAAAGACAGGAGCATCCGGAGTTCAAAGTCATTTCTGACCATTTGATGAATTTAAGACTAGCTTGGCTTACTTGAAACCTTGTCTCAAAATCTTAAAACAAAATAGAAAAAGATTAAAAGAGTATCCCATCACTTCTTTGTATTATACACATTAAATATTGACATATGCAGCCAAAGTGGTTGGAGCAGGGTCCTACCATTTCATATGTCTTTATTTAAAATACTCTCAGCTGTTTTTGACCTCAGAACAATTTATCTTCCTGGATTTTTCTTTAACTCTTGTCTGTGTGGACTGAAGGATGTCTTCTTGCCTTTCTTGACCTGCAGGCAGCCTACTGTACTACCCCTACACTGTCACAGTGGAAACCACAAAGTGACATGGAGAGATTTCAAATGACTATGTTCACTCCAATGATTATCAGAACAGATAACCCTGAGGAAGGCAGAAGTCAGCAGCAGAAGTCCTTCTAGGACGAATACTTATTATTTACTGCCTTTCACTACAGGAGCTTAGAGAGAGAAGAGGTCGCTCTAAGGAATATGTAACCAGTTCCAGCATCAGGGATTTTTCTACACCACTTTGGCTCACACCTCCCATGATGAAGTTAGAATTTGGGTATGTGTGTTTCCTCTGGAGCTCACAGCTCATTATGATGTTTCTTCCTGAAGATGCATCAAGTGAGGCTTACTATGGTTCATCTTGTCAACTTGACTAGATTTAAAGTCACCATGGAAACATACCTCTTTCTGTGCCTATGAGGTTGTTTCCAAAAATTTCTAACTGAAGAAAGAAAAACAACCCTGAATGTAGGCGGGACTTTCCTGTGAACCAGAAGCAGAAACTAACTTAAAGCTAATAAAGATTGGAGAGAGGGCTAGACATGTAAGAGTATTTTCTGTGGAAGCATGAGGCCCAGAGTATTTACAAGCTCAGGTATGACTGCACATATCATAATCCCAGCATTGAGAGGCAGAGACAGGTGAATCCCAGGAGCTCACTGGCCACACAGCCCATCTCCAAGAACAGTTCCTGGTTTAGTGAGAAAGGCAATAAGATGAAGAGCTGTAGAGGAAGACATCCAATAATAGCCCCACCCCCTTGCTTCCCCATGTACATGCATGGGTATGCATAGGTACACACTCATGTGCATATAACAAAACACTCATTCGCACATACATGTTCATATGTACATACATGTGTATGGGTGAGCAAGCATCCACATACATACATAAATAAATAAACTAATTAATTAATCAATTAATTAAAATAATAGTAACAGACCACCAGTACTCCTCTGACTCTGCTTTCTAATACCAGATGTAATTTTTCAAGCTGCATCACACTCTTGGTTCCGTGCCTTCCAATTATAACACACTGTATAGAGGTTGTATCTGACACCATGTACTTTGACAACTAACAAAACAATCAGCAAGATTGTTTGGGGTGTGTACATGTGTGTATATGTGTATGCATGTGTGTGCATCTCTCTCTCCCCTGTGCATCATTCTGTGTGTATGTGTGTATGTATATCTATGTGTGTGTGTTTTGTGTGTGTGTGTTTCAATTACTTTCCACTTTAGTTTTTGAGACAGGTAATCAATCATCCTAAAGTTCACCAATTATCTAGATTGACTGGACAGCAAGCTCCAAGACCCTCTGCCTCACCATATTGGGATTTTTGTGCACCATCCATCATGCCCAGCATTTTATGTGGGGTGATGAGCGTCTGGAACCAAGACTCCATGTTTGTGTAGCAGACAACTTACTGGCTGAGGCACCCTCCCTTCAACCTCAATAGTTATGATTTTAATATCAACAGAAAATGGGCACTATGTTAAGTGATCTAATATATATTAGACCAAAATAAAAAGCATTTTGTCTGGAGTTTTAGTAGCTAAATTTTATACATGTATGTGGTTATTAACTAGGTTGGTAAATCAGAGTCAGTGCAGTTACATGTAAAATGTGTGTACAAAACCTTTGTTTACACCAGTGATGAAGGGCAAGAATATGTGAAATCATTCCTTTCAAAGATATGCTGATGTATGTTTGTGGAACAAAGTCATCTGTGGGTTACTGCAACCACATATCCTAACTTTTCTTAAGCTGGAAGAGAGATGGATAGTCAGCATCCAGAAAGATTTGATGGCAAGAGATGAATATTTTAGTACGTTCTCTTATGTACTTTGGAAGTCGATGGGTGAACAAAAAAAGTGAGATTTGGGTGCTGAGGTGATTGGAATATGCTTGGCCCATGGAAAGTGGTACTATTAAGAGGTATGTCCTTGTTGGAGTAGGTGTGTCCTTGTTGGAGTAGGTGTGTCCTTGTTGGAGGAAGTGTGGCCTTGTTGGAGGAAGTGTGTCATTGTAGGCGGGCTTTGAGTGCTCCTAGTGTTCAGTCTTGGCCCAGTGAGGAAGAGTCACTTTTCCTTCTGCTTGCCTTTGGATTAAGATGCAGATCTCTCAGTTTCTTTTCCAGCACCATGTCTGCCTGGATGCTGCCACACTTCCCACTTTGTTGACAATGGACAGAACCCCTGAAGCTGTAAGGCAGCACCAATTAAAAGATTGCCTTTATAAGAGTTGTCTTGGTCATGGTGTCACCTCACAACAATGGAAACACAAACTAAAACAGAATGCTTAGAGAATATTTTGCTTTCCTTTTAAAAGAATGCAACCTTCATGATAATGATAGAGTTAAGAATGTATATCCTTCTAAGAAGAACTGAATCACCCCCACTTGGTCTTCCTTTTTTATGAGCTTCATGTGGCCTGTGAGTTGCATCTTGGGCATTTCAAGGTTCTGGGTTAATATCCAATAATCAGTGAGTGAATACCATGTGTGTTCTTTTGTGATTGGCTTACTTCACTCAGGATGATAATTTCTAGTTCCATCCATTTACCTAGGAACCTCTCGAATTCATTGTTTTTAATAGCTGAGTAATACTCCATTGTGTAAATATACCACATTTTTTTGAATCCATTCCTCAGTTGAAGGACATCTGGGTTCTTTCCAGCTCCTGGCTATTATAAATAAGGCTGCTATGAACATAGTTGAGCATATGTCCTTGTTATATGTTCGAGCATCTTCTGGGTATATGCCTAGGAGTGGTATAGCTGGATCCTCAGGTAATGCTATGTCCAATTTTCTGAGGAACCGCCACACTGATTTCCAAAGTGGTTGCACCATCTTGCAGTCACACCAACAATGGAGGAGTGTTCCTCTTTCTCCACACCCTCGCCAGCATCTACTATCACCTGAGTTCTTAATCTTAGCCATTCTGACTGGTGTGAGATGGAATCTCAGGGTTGTTTTGATTTGCATTTCCCGGATGACCAACAAAATACTCAAGGGAGCAAACATGGAGACAAAGTGAGGGACAGAAACTGAAGGAGGGGCCATCTGAAGACCTTTCCACCTGAGTATCCACCCCATATGCAGTCACCAAAGGTAGATGCTGATGTGGAAGTCAGGAAGTGCATGCCGATAAGGGCCTGATATGGATGTCTCCTCAGAGGCCTTCAAGAGTCTGACATATTCAGAGGCAGATGCTCACAACTAGCCATTGAACTGATCATGAGGTTCTCAATGGAGGAGTTAGAGTGAGGACTGAAGGAGCTGAAAGGATTTGTGGCACCATGAGGAGAGCAACAATACCAACCAACCACAGCTCCCAGGGTCCTAACCACCAGCCTGGGAGCACTTATGGAGGGATCCAGGGCTTCAGCTGAATATGTAAGAGTAGAGGGCCCTGCTGGGCGCAGGTGGAAGATGAGATCCTTGACCTCATGAAGGCTGGACGCCCCAGGGGGTGGGAATTTTGAGGGTGGGGAAGTGGGAGTGGGGGGGGTAGGTGGGGGTTACATCCACAGAGAAGAAGGAGGAGGGGTAAGGGGATGGGGGGTTCCCGGGTGGGTGGGGGATGGGGTAAGGGGATAACATATGAAATGTAAATAAAATATCCAATAAAAAAAAAGAATGTATATCCTTTATATAAGACTGTGGGAAAGAATAGAATTGTAAACTCAACACTAAGGCAACAATAATGACAATGTGCTGTCAAGATCTTCTAGCAGTGACCTTAAGTTAAGAGCTTATGCAACCACTTCAAGAGACAATTTGTTTAAAGTATCCAGAAAATTTTAAGTAAAGCTCTCTTCCAGAGCTTAATGTACTTACAGTACCTTTTTATAAAACACAGAAGCACACTGTTTAGACATTGAACTTAACATATTTTATATATGTTTTCATTAGACATTGTGAATAGAGTCAAGTAAAGATTCCTAGTAATGTTAGCTCAGACTCAAACTTTTTACTTTTGTACTGAAGACGGAACAGGATCCATCAGGATGTAGCCACACCTTCTAGTTCAAGTGACTTCACAAGTCTGTCACTTCACAAGTCTGTCTACAGCTTGCTGGGTTCAGGAATGTGAGCTGATTGCTCTAAGGTTGATCAGCCCACATTGGTCTATTAAGGGTTGAGCAGAGGGAATCCAATATGTCTCCTAGGATGGACATGATTCCTGCCAACTGAGAGTGGGTCTCACTTTTTGTACCCAAGAGGCAAGGTACTAGGTTATGTGTCATCTCCAAGCATCAGTCTTCGTTGTCTCTAAGTGATTATTTTTATTCTCTCGGAATGAAAATTGAACATACTTAGTCATTCCTTTGTCTCATAATTTAACAGGTTTCTTCCTTTATTTTACATATTTCCAAGAAAATTTTTGGTAAGCTTTCTCTTGTTCTAGATGACCAAGTCTAATTTGACTGATAGGTATTAAGTCCCAATTAAAATAAGCTTTAAAGGTCTATTTCTATGTGCATTGGTGTTTATCTTAATGTCTTTCTGTGTGCCACATTCATGCATGGTATTGAATGTCATGGAAGTGGAGCTACAGGTAGCTATGAGCTATGGGTTTTAGGTATTGAATTCCAGTCCTCTGTAAGAACAGCGAGTGTTTTTAATAACTGAGGCATCATTCCAGCCCAATAAATCCTAATGTTAAAAGTACAATTTTAAAATATTTTCTCATTGTTTCATTAGATGGCTCATCATATGAAACTTCATTCATTTTCACTCACATTGACTAATTAGTTCTGGGGTTTAGTTTCATATCGAATCCAGATAAACATTTCAGACACACAAGTAATTATTAATCCCTTTAGAAGAAGTAGATAACAACTATCAAAACTTTGGCTAGTTAAATATCTGATCATCTACATAGAGACAAGAAAATAATATTGTTTCTATTTACTTTAAGCTTAATGTAGCTTATGCAGCCATCCAACTTTCTTATTTAGTAGAGGTATTAATTGAAATTAAAAATGCAGTACTCAGTGTAATTAATAACTTGCTTGGATGGTATTTTAATTTTGCAAACTATGTGGAAGGGTTCCGTGAAGAATTAGTTAGGGACAGGACCAACTTATTCATTTTAAAGTAGATACATCTTATTATATTCCCTTAAGAACGCCTAGACACTAATTAGGAAAATCAGATCAAGAGGACCAAAATAAGCACCAGTCTCCAGGGAATTTAAGCGGTTTGATACTCTAGACACAGCAGAAGGTTCTTCGCAGCACAGCCTTGCTTTCTTTCTCCTTACCTGGTCAGCATACTAATTCTTCAGCTTTCAAGCACTCAGATGATGTGCATTCAGTCTCACAGATATTAATAGAAGATTCATTTTCAAATAACAGAACACTTTCCCATCCCATAATTAACCTCATGTAATTGAACTCTAATTCCAATTCTATTGTAACTCAGCCATCTCTGAGTGTAAGTTTAGCTTAAGAAGTTTGTGAATGTTATAATTCAGCACGTGTCTGCCTATGGGGAGGATGATTCACATGGCTGGCTCTCTAATACATGTTTATTATATTTTTTCAGCCATCAAAAATTCCATGGAAATACCTTTCTTTGGCCTATATTAAAGCAGATATTTTTGAAATAGCAAGATGTATTTATGATGCTAATAGTTTTCCTCAGTAATTTTAAAGTCAACTGGTACTTGCTAAATGCAGTTCTCTGAGGATTGTTTGTTACATAACACTCATTATCAGTGAGGGCACACTCACTACCTCACTGATGTTATGCCCATTTTCATATCGGTTTTGTTGGATTAGAGCCCATATATTTGCATATCTTCCTGACATTTTGACTCTGAAAGCCAAACTGTTATACATCGCTTTGAGGGAGGCAGGGCGGTTTGGCTTTTAGGAAGATTTTACCCTTTCTTGTTTGGAGTGCTGTCCAGGAAGAATTCTGTGGAAGAGGGGATGTCAACAGGCTGAAAGGAGATTCATGTAAACAGTAGATCATGAGAGACCAGTTCCAACATGCTTCCAAGGGCTTGGGCTCTAGTGAAGTGACTTGGAAAAATTCTCAATTTGGGGCAGTCCCGTGTCTCTTTATTTCTTGCGAACTATGTTGATTTTTCTTTTTCACTAAGCTTGTTCTACTCTCTTAAAGCAGTGCTACTTCATCAAATGCAAATGCTTCCATGTCTTAAAGAATCCCACTTCTTCTCAAGGTTGAGGGCCTGCCAACATTCCCAGTCATTTTGCAAGACAGTTGTTGTTCTTGAAAAGGTTGTTGGCCTTCACTGTTTGCTCCTTTTGCCTGTTGCCTAAGCTCTATAATGAGAAGTTTTCAAATATGACAAGGTTTAGAAAGAAGAGAAAAAGGTAAAAAGAAAAAAAAAACCCAAAACATAAAACCTGTGTTAGCTCTTAGCCATTGTAGTAGTAAATTAGCACGTATGGTAGACTGTGGGGATTCCGGGAAGACTTGAAATAACCCTGAACAGGGCGATAATAGCCTAACAGCTCTTGTGCTCAGTTTTAAAGTTCATAAGGTAACAATTTAATAGTAGATATATTATCATCTGATTAATATTGCTCTTTATAATAATTAACCTGAGGAGATAAACAATTTCTTCTACACTTTCCTTTGTTGTTAGGCCTATGTACTAACCTAGTTATTGGAATTCATACGGAAATAAGGGGGGGTCATTTTCTTTATAATTTAAGATTTACAACTTAAAACACAATGAAAATAACAGCTGTGTTAAAGGATTCAGTAAAGTCTTATGTAGCAGAAATGACAGGGCCATCTCTATGTAAACTCAGACCCTCCCTCCTCCCTTTCAGCTGCAAAACCATTCCTGCTGGAGGACCTAATTGAGGACTGCCTGAGAGATCAGGATTGCTGGTGCAGACAATGCCAGCCAATGGAAAACTGCTGTTTAGAAGAGATGTTTTCTTGGTACCAATGGGTCACAGGTGGAGGGTATTACAGGAGCTTGCAGTGTTCAGTGTTCAGATGAGCTTACTGCAGCATTTCTCACCTGCTCCTAGTTAGTGGAGTGACTCTGCACCAGCTCACCTGCAACCCCCAAGGGCAGGTGGTGGTGGGGGAGGAGGCGAGTAGTCCAGGGCACAAGCAACAACAGTCTTACTCCAGCTTTGGGTCTTCTGAGGTCATATGGAATGTCTGCCCAGAGACAACCTGGGTCTGCCCTCCAGTTTTAAAATAGTCCAAAATGAGTCAAAATCCCTACTGTGCTCATTTAGAGGGAATGAAATACATTCATCACACTGAACAGACATAGAGGAGGCAGGAACGGACAAAATGGCATTGATGCCCAAACACTACCTTGAATCCTGTATTACAGTTTTTACATTTTTTTTCTGTTTTGTCTATTCTAATGTTTCTGAACCCACCATCTTGACTGATTTTCCCAATAAGAAGGCAATGAAGCATGTTGCTATGTGAGTTCAATTTGATCTTTAAAACAAATTCTAGGTAGTTAAAAGTAGTCTGCAAATGCTTATAAGATGGACACTTCAGAAAGTCCCCTGAATGTCCCCAGATCATCACTAAACAACAGACAGATACATTTCACGAAAACATCTCCCACTTTGTATGCTTTCTCTCTGTGACATTCCGTTTCTGAAGACAGCTACTGAGGGAGAATGTAAACACTACCTAGACTGAGAATAAAGGTCTCTTGATAGCGGGCACAGAGTCAGATGTTCAGAAAACACACATTCTGAAATGTCAATCTTATAAGCCTTTGTAGACTACTTTAACTACTTGGAATTTGTTTTAAAAATCAAATTGACCTTACCTAGCAAAATGCTTCATTACCTTCTTATTAGGAAATCAAGTATTGTTGTTTTGACTGATGCCTCACGTTCCTGACTTAGCAGATAAGTGTTTCATGTCTCCCAATCTTTTGTTTTCCAGTTGTATTGCTCCAAGTTACTTGGTATGTATGAATTTCTTATTAACACTAGATATTGTTTATAAAAGCAGGGTGTTTGAAAATTCTATTGCCTACCTACATTTTTAGTCAGATAAAGACTGTATAGCAGCATGTTGTTCCATGTGGTCTCTGTCTACTTCTATGTCTGTCAAACCATACCAATTGCTTTTATGATATGAAGCTGATATAACTGGACAAATATACCATGAATATTTGCTATATAAACATTTATCTCATGCTTCAAAATTAACATGAGTGCTAACTTGACCTGCTATATATGGCATATGTATACACATAAACATTTTAAGAATAGTTATTTCCAGTGATTATTTTCAATACTGCAACAGATAATTTTTAAAATATTCAAAAATAATAGCAAAGAACTCTCTGTTTATAGTCAATAAAGTTCAAAATCATGAACACTTGAAATCCAAAATTGTTTCTAATGCTGAATCCCTACAATTTTACAACTTCGTTCACTTTTAAATCTTATTTATATTATGTATAGAAGCATTTTGCCTACATAAGTATTTACTTTTCTGCAAGCACTCATACAACTTTAAAATTTGTACCTCATTTTCTTTTACATTATCTAAATGGCTAAAATCTCCAAAAAGAAATTCAAAGGAAGAAATTTAAACTTTCGAAATAATTTCCCATTATTTTTAAATGTTAATAATGGTCAATTTTTTTATGTACTATGCTAATGTGATTGGCTAAAATACACTAACTATAAACCAAACACCATTTCTTTACTTAGTTTTAAGACTACGTATCTTCATTCCTATTTCAAATATAAGGATGCAACAGAGCAGTGTTTAAATTCTGTAAGATGGATTGTAATGAACGTGCTCCTAATATGAACAGATGAAGTCTCTGATCATCTGTAGCGTATTGTACAGTGTCTTAGAGTGAAGCCATTAGTCTTTTATTTTCAGTTTTAGAGGAACTTTGAGCAAAAGTCTTATATAACCTGTGTCTTAAATCAAAGTAGTATGGATATTTAAATTTAAATAAGATAGATTATGCCAAGTTACCATAACTACATTGAAACAGAACTTCTGATAATTACTTTTAAATAAGCATAAAGTGAAACAATCAAAGAAAGCTAGGAAACTTCAGTTTTAAAAACTCTGCAATGCCAGAAACACATTTAAAATAACACACTTTTAACATACACTCCTGAAAGGTACCATTAAAAACCAAAAAATGGAACTTAATAGCTACAAGCAGGTAAATTAAGGATAGGTATGATGAATGCCATTTACAACCACAATGGACTTTTTGAGAGAATAAATCAATGCAATATATTTTGCCACAGTGAAGCTTTTTGAAAACTACTAAAATATGCAGTAAAATAGAAATGTTTTCAAAAACAATTCATGAAAAAGAGATTCACGATGGTCTAAGTGTTCTAAAACCCACATCCTGATAAACTACAATTCTGAAGATTTGAAAAGCTGGACTTTAGCTCTTAAGAGAATTTAAGTGAATCAAATAGAAACTACTTGGGCATCCATACCTTTCCAATGTCATAAATGATGTTCCAATGTAATCAATATACCCCATCGATACTGCTTTGACTCCATCTTGCCTCAGTTTCACCAACTTTCTGTCATTAAAATATGTCAGAGAGTAAGAACCAGGTAGTGTCTGCTATATCTGCACTCATGAAAATCTCAATATCATGGCTGCCTAACAAAACTGGAACAATCCCACCAGTTGATTTGACTTTGCAGCGTGAACGGGGGAAATCTCAAGGACCCACCCCTGGATGAGAAACTAAAGACAGTTTATGATGACAGAGAGAGAGAGAGAGAGAGAGAGAGAGAGAGAGAGAGAGAGAGAGA